>NW_026712300.1:11221840-11276840 GCF_030504385.1 Musca domestica
AACACAACCAACATCTACCTAGTGCCTACCCATCACACACTCGCAGCCTACTTATCCATCCCTTCATTTATACAAATAAAAAACAAATACATCACTAAAAAGGTACGTACCGTCATTTTTAGTGAGCATAAACGCGAGTGTTTGAATAAAAATATTCTCTAAAAAATATTTAATACGATACAAAATCAAATATATTGCTCAACTACGGTCGTTCGTTTGTTTGTCCGTCCGTCGGTAATTCGCTTTTCGTAATTTCCAACAGTGCCGGTTTCTCATTGTGTGTAATAATTCTCTTCAAGAATATTACACTCAAAATACATTTGCACATATTCGCTCGTATTTACGATATACGCGTAAAACGAAATAAAAAGTTTGGTGCAAATAAATAAGCAGTGATCTGTGATTTACATTGTTGTTGTGATTGGTGCTTTTGTGTTTTTCAACTCAAAAGAGAATTCAAATAACAATAACAACATATATACGATCACATATCAGTGCTGTAAGCTTGTGGTTGACTGACTTGTGTTAGGTAGTCAGTAACCACCACACCGTGTATTAGGTGTGTTCATTGCAAAAAGTGAAAATTGTTTATTAGGTCTGTTCGGGCCAAAATTAAAAAAATATATTTTTTCAAAAATTTTAATTTTTTCTTAAAAGTTTTAACGGCTCTGGTGGAAATTAACTATTTCGATATTGGATACACCCCATTTTCGGTCGTTTCGATATTTAATAATAATTTTCGTTATTATATATATTATTAATAAATATCTTTAATATTTTTATTTTTTTAAATATTTCTTTAAATTTTTTTGTTCTTTTCGGAAAAAAAAAAAATTTATTATTTTGAACTGTAGCGTGCATCTTACAGTCCGTGCACCCTACAGTCAGTAATAAATATTAAACAAAATTACTTTTTTTTATTGATTTTTTGCAATTTTTTGGCTATTTGTTTTGGATTTAAATTATTTCTTTTCGGAAATAATTTTGTTGTGTATATTTCGATACACAAATCAAATTCTCTGCACATAACGAAACATACTTTGTCAAATTTGCAAATACTTCTTCAAGTTTTTAGTATTTTTTTAATACTCATAGAAAACCAAGTGTGTATTATTCGATACACAGTGAAAATCTTTTCGATTTCCATTACCTAGATTAAATTTATTTACATTTTCTCATCACTTTTTTTTAAATAAAAAAAAAGAGCTTCTTTATCTAGTTGGGTGTTGTGTTTGTTAGCATTCACTAACAGATAAAAGCATTTTCGTGCTGTTTCAATATAAATTTGAACAATTTCACTCAAATTTCATTGAGTTTTAACAATTTTAAGTTTGTTTACACTGATATTTTCAGATTTGCGATTTTTAAATTCATTTCTTTTTCTCTTTGGCTGGATTCATACAGATTTCTAATTCACAATGCCACTATCTCTACTTGATTTCTTTATCAGAGCAACTGATGCTCTGGTAAAATTTGAAGCCAACTTTACTTCTCTTCGAGAGGAAGAGTTGGACATATATTCCCTTGATGTTCAGGCCGCTGAGGCAAGGGAATTGTGGAGTAAAGTGAAGGAAATGTTTGACCAATGTCTTACATATCTCCAAACTTCTGAAGATGCTGAAAGCGAAGACATCACATCTGCAGAAAGTAAATATGACGTTGCGTATAGGGCATATGTAAAAGTCATTGCTTCAATAAATCGTAAATTGGACCAATTACGTACCTTACAAAAAAATTCTAATCCTTCGTTGGTCCAAAGTTTGAATAGTACCCAGCAGCACTCCAAGAGTTGTTTCTCCTCCTCATTCAGAAATTTTGCCAGTTGAAGTCAGTCAGTTGAAGTTTTCGCTTCAAATGACAATGTAATGCATAGTCTGAATCTGCCGCCATGCGATATAGATGTTTTCAATGGCGATTTCCTTTCCTGGCCTACCTTTAGGGATCTGTTTTCTGCAGTATACATCAACAACAGTCGACTTAGTAACATTGAAAAATTATGTTATTTACTTAAGAAAACCAGTGGGGAAGCCAAAGACATCATTTCGAAGTTTCCGCTGACACACAAAAGTTTCGCTTTAGCGTGGCAGGCCTTAAAGGAGACATATGACAATGTCCGAATCTTGGTTAACAACCAATTGAAATTGCTCTTTGATCTTCCAGTTCTCGATAATGAGTCCAGTGCTGGTTTGAAAAATCTACAACGAGCAATCAATGGATGCATTTCGGCTATGGCGATCTATGACGTTTCTACGAACGACTGGGATCCCATATTAGTCTTCATATGCATTCAAAGATTGCCTAAGCACACGGTCTCGCTTTGGGAGCAGACGGTCAAAGACAAGTCCGCTTTGTCTGATTGGAAGGATTTGGATCGTTTTCTTAGGATCCAGACCCTTACTTGTCTCCGAGACATTCGTGGCATTGACTCGTCAAAAAAGGTTGAGAAAAAAGTGCTGACCCACCTAACAAAGAGTTCAAAAAATTATCCATAGAAGGTCGTTTTTCAGTGCTCAAACGCTCCAATTGTTGTCTGAACTGTCTGACGGTTGGTCATGAAGTTAAAAAATGTGTAAGTAAACACAATTGTGGGAAATGCAATAAGCGACATCACACACCTTTACATCGTGAGATGTCAAATCACGCAAATTCTACACCAGCAGCGACTCCGTCGCCAACAACTTCTAACCAATCCATCAATGCGAATCCAAATATTCCCTCGACTTCGTCAGGTATATCCCACTCTGTCAATACACAAGTGTATCATATTTCGCAAAACAAAAATGTTGTTTTGGGTACTGCAATGGTGAATCTAATTCACCAAGGCATCACATACCCTGCTCGTGCCCTAATCGACCCAGCTTCTGCAGCGTCTTTCATCACTGAAAGTTTGCAACGTCGTCTTGGTATTTCTACTATGTCGACCCAAGCTACGATTTCTGGCGTTAATCAAAGTGTTTCCACTACATCCAGAAAATTGTGCTCATTATGCATAGGTTCTCCTATCGACTGATCAATTTTCTTTGAAATCCCAGCTCTAGTGGTTCCCGCTATTTCTGGTAATTTACCCTCCATTTCAATATGTGGTGACATAATTTCCCGTTTGCCAAATATTCGTTTGGCAGATAGAAACTTCTGCGATTCTAGACCAGTTGACCTTCAACTAGGCGCTGATTTATATCCTAGAATCCTTTTACAGGGAATTCAATCGAACATCTTAGGTTCTTTAATGGCACAGAGAACTGTTTTCGGCTGGATCATTACTGATCCCATTCCTAATTCTACAATTACGGTTTTAACAACCACTATCAACTTTCCGGAAGAAGATCTTAACAAGACTCTTCTTCGATTCTGGGAATTGGAAGAACCTCCAAAACGCGCTATCTTGTCTGCTTCGGACAAATTCTGTGAGGAAAATTTCAAAAAGACGACTCGTCGGGACTCAGAAGGCAGATATATTGTCACACTTCCTATGATTCCTGAATTCGCAGGCCAACTTGGTCATTCTAGGACCAATTGCTTACGACAATTCTTTCGAAATGAGGCGTCACTCCTAAGAAAACCGCAAATTAAAACCATTTACGATGGGGTGGTCCGGGAATATTTAGAATTAGACCATATGAGACGGGTTTCAACTTCGTCAACAAGCTCTACAGTTTGCTATCTTCCTCACCATCCGGTTATTAATCCGGACAAACAAACAACAAAATTGCGAGTGGTTTTCAATGCCTCGAACAAGACTCCCAACGGAAATAGTCTTAACGATATTCTCTATGTCGGTCCAACTCTTCAGTTGGACCTAGTCCTTCTTATTCTAAGATGGAGACTTTTCCAATTTGTATTCAATTGCGACATAACGCAAATGTACAGGCAAATTCGTGTCGATTCTGCTCATACGCCTCTCCAACGAATTTTATTTCGGGATTCTCCCAACAAACCGGTTCAAGACTTTGAACTTCAAACGGTAACCTTCGGAGTAAACTGTGCTCCTTACCTTGCGATTCGGACTTTACTTCAATTGGCCGATGATACAGAAAATGAATTTCCGCTAGCTGCACATATCCTCCGGAAGTGCATGTACGTAGATGACGTCTTGGCCGGTTATCACGATTTGGAGACAGCGCAAAAATCAAGAGACCAACTCATTGGTGCTCTTTCTTCCGCGAAGTTTGAACTTCGTAAATGGACAGCCTATAATCGAGAAATTTTAGATTGTCTTCCCTTAGATCACCTATATGATGCTAAGCTTCTCACTTTCGTGGAAGCTAGTAGTTCAAAACCGCTGGGCATTCGCTGGAATGCACAGTTGGACCATTTCTATTTCAGTGTAAACCCTCTGGAACACCGGTCCAAATATACTAAACGGGAAGTTTTGTCAACCATCGCCAGGCTCTTCGATCCAGTAGGATGGTTAGGACCAGTAATTGTTGTAGCAAAAATCATCATGCAGCGTATTTGGCTAGACAACATTGGTTGGGACGATTCGCTTCCGTCTTCGACAGAACGCGAATGGGAAAAATTTGTGATTTCTTATCAGGGTGTTAATTCCATATCCATTCCTCGTTGGGTCCAATATTCGCCTCTTTGTCATGTCGAACCTCATGTCTTTTCCGATGCCTCGGAAAAGGCATACGCGGGGGTAGCGTACATTCGTGTCGTTGCTTCAAATGGGAAAATTTTCAGAAATTTGCTGACTTGCAAAACAAAAGTAGCTCCGCTTAAGTCCATTTCCCTACCTCGTTTAGAATTATGCGGTGCTGTATTAGCATTAGAACTTGTCAAGGGTATTTTGAGTGAAATTGACATATCTTTTAATAATATCTTTTGTTGGACCGATTCTACGATCGTCCTTTCTTGGCTTCAAAAAACTCCATCTGCATGGTCTACTTTCGTTGCCAATAGGGTATGTCGCATTCAAGGGAATGTTGGACAAAATAAATGGTTTCATGTTCGATCTGAGGACAATCCTGCTGATTTAGGTAGTAGGGGGCTTTCTCCTTCGGAGTTGGCCTCTTCCCAAATTTGGTGGCACGGTCCTCATGGGCTAAGCCTTAATAGTTATAACTGGGAAATTCAAAATGTTTCTGTTGACACTGAGGTCGAACTTCGTCCTGTTAAAAGTCATGTCACTTTTATCAAAGACTATGATGTTTTTGGAACAAATTCATGTAGATTCGCTTCATGGAGGAAACCAATTAATGCTCCGTATGCTTCGCATGGAGTACTGGATTCCTCGCGCTACTTCACTGATTAGGTCAACCATAAGGCATTGCAAATTGTGCGTTTTTAGCAAAGAAGCGTACTTTTACCCAAATTATGGCATCTCTGCCTCCAGAAAGAACGGTTTCGGTTAGGCCTTTCACCTCTACAGGTATCGATTTCGCTGGGCCATTCGACATTAAATCCTTTACAGGTAGATGTTGTAAAATTACAAAGGGAATTTAAGCAAGCATTAAATGAAATTCGAATGAAACTCCGATCAAAGTTTTCCTATCAAGAGCTTTCATGGAGATTTAACCCAGCTGGAGCTCCACATATGGGTGGACTTTGGGTAGCTGCGGTTAAAAGCTTTAAAACTCATTTTAGGAAAATGGATAAAAATTTCAAATATACGTTTGAAGAGTTTTCTACATTGTTAACAAGAATTGAGACATGCTTAAATTCTCGTCCGCTCTGTCCCATGAATGATAGTCTTGACACTACGGTAACCCTTACACCTCGGCATTTCCTTATAGGATCTCCGATCCACGCTCCTCCGGAGCCCATAATAAATGAATCTCCATTGGATATCGTTAACCGATATGGAAAATTAAAAGCGCTCTCACAACAATTCTGCCTTCGGTGGAAAGAAGAATATTTAAAGAGCCTCCACTATCGTTACAAGTGGAAATTTCCGCAACGCGATATTCAACCGGATGATTTAGTAGTCCTTCGACAGGAACATTTACCTCCCACAGCGTGGAAATTAGGTCCCGTTGTCCAAGTTTATCCGGGAATTGACGGTCACGTTCGCGTCGCTGATATTAAAACGGAAACCGGTATCGTAAGACGACCTGTAGTTAAGCTGGTCATTTTGACCGACGAAGATTAAAATGTTCACCTCTCTACCATGCCATCTCCACTTTTTTCACCGATGGAAAATTTGAGTCAGATGGCCGCTTCCCTTCCTTATTACGATGAGGACATCCCAAAGTCGGATGAAGAGAGAGGTGTCGAGGATGCCATTATTCCTCTGGGCTCCCAAGACTCCGACATACGCGGGGTTAGCAATGCTGCCGCTCCTCTACGGGAACCTGCACCGGCACTGCCAACCAAATCGAACGGCTCTACGGCCGATCTAAAAGCTCCTGCGTCTCCTCTACGGGAGAATAGCACCACAGAGCGTGCACCCAATCCTTCCTTCGGGAATGTCCCGAATTTCTTAAATTGACCTGCGAAAAAAGGATTCGATTTGTGGTTCAGGAGCATTTCTGATCCAATTGTTTAGGCACGTCACATACCCTCCGAAAATGTTTGAGTCCACATCGTTGTCAGAAGTGTAAAGGCGACCACCATACACTTCTTCACCTCGGCAAAAAGCCCCTATCCAAGGGAAATGTCCGACCTTCGGGTAAAAAAGATTCCACGTCTCGTCCATCCACCTCGTCGCATATACCCACTTCGAAAAAGTCCGTTCCAAAGAAGTTCTCTAAACCGAGATTGTCCGCTCCTCCTTGTCCGGTCTCGTCCAAGCCGTCGAGCTTTGTTGTTCCGACTATACAGTCTATTCAGCCCATTGTTACGCTGGGGCCGACAATGGTGGTTAATATTATCCTTCCGGATAGAAAAGTACCAGTCAGAGCGCTGTTGGACCCCTGTGCTGGACATAGTCGTATATGCTCAACGCTGGCTAGTAAGCTTCAGCTTAATTCTCTAAACGTTGGCCAAGAGCTTTATTGCCAACTTACTTTGCAATCATTTCATGATTCGTCCCAACTTTTGTGCGTTTCCGCCAGAAGTATGTCCTTGAGGCATGTGGTCACGCCGTCGCAATCAGCCCCCGACTATTTCAAGGACCATTATGCCGGGATGCAATTGGCAGATCCCGAATTCCATAAGTCCGCTCACGTTGGGCTCATTCTTGGGCCTGATGTGTACCCGAAGGTAATAAAGTCACAGACTTATTCGAGTCCCGGGTTCCCCTGGGCTCAATTAACCATTTTTGGTTGGGTGATATCGGGTCCTTGTCCACTGTACGATCGCCAGAGATGATCAGCCAACATCTGTCCCTATGGTCAAGCTGATTTTTGGAGGCAATCTTCAATTGTCTCGATGGTTCTACGACCATCAATTGTTTTTTGAAAAAAGTAAGAAAAAATAATAATAAAATGAATTTTATGCTCAAATTTGACGGTTACGCCTCTTCTTTATTATAACTGTATTTCCAAGTTATTATAAGTTAAGATTTGGTTTGTTGTAACATCGCTAGATGTTTCAAGGGTGGCGGTAATGTTTAACTTCAATTTAATATAATTTCTTTAAAAATGCAACCCTTTGCTCTTTTTCTTCAATTTGTCAAATACCATTTTATTCAACTTTGAACTTTCGTTCAAAGTTAGTGATGACAAATTGTAACGAGCAAAGATGATCAATTCGAGCCTCTCTTGTGACATCTAGGCTTGCTCGCTACTTTTTAACTTACTTGTTTTTACTTTTTTTGGTCTCTTCGAGCCGAGATACGTGCTTCCAGCAACAAAAAAACTAACCTGTGTCTCTTTTGTTTTTGCAAAGGTTTGACTTCGTCAAAACAACCAGCATCTACCTAGTGCCTACTCATCACACACTCGCAGCCTACTTATCCATCCCTTCATTTATACAAATAAAAAACAAATACATCACTAAAAAGGTACGTACCGTCATTTTTAGTGAGCATAAACGCGAGTGTTTGAATAAAAATATTCTCTAAAAAGTATTTAATACGATACAAAAACAAATATATTGCTCAACTACGGTCGTTCGTTTGTTTGTCCGTCCGTCGGTAATTCGCTTTTCGTAATTTCCAACAGTGCCGGTTTCTCATTGTGTGTAATAATTCTCTTCAAGAATATTACACTCAAAATACATTTGCACATATTCGCTCGTATTTACGATATACGCGTAAAACGAAATAAAAAGTGTGGTGCAAATAAATAAGCAGTGATCTGTGATTTACATTGTTGTTGTGATTGGTGCTTTTGTGTTTTTCAACTCAAAAGAGAATTCAAATAACAATAACAACATAATAGAGGTAAATATAACAACAACAATACGATCACATATCAGTGCTGTATGCTTGTGGTTGACTGACTTGTGTTAGGTAGTCAGTAACCACCACACCGTGTAATAGGTGTGTTCATTGCAAAAAGTGAAAATTGTTTATTAAGTCTGTTCGGGCCAAAATTAAAAATATATATTTTTTCAAAAATTTATTTTTTTCTTAAAAATTTTAACGGCTCTGTTGGAAATTAACTATTTCGTTATTGGATACACCCTATTTTCGGTCGTTTCGATATTTTATAATAATTTTCGTTATTATTATATATTATTAATAAATATCTTTAATATTTTTAATTTTTTTAAATATTTCTTTAAATTTTGTTGTTCTTTTCGGAAAAAAAAATTATTATTTTGAACTGTAGCGTGCATCTTACAGTCCGTGCACCCTACAGTCAGTAATAAATATTAAACAAAATTACTTTTTTTTATTGATTTTTTGCAATTTTTTGGCTATTTGTTTTGGATTTAAATTATTTCTTTTCGGAAATAATTTTGTTGTGTATATTTCGATACACAAATCAAGTTCTCTGCACATAACGAAACATACTTTGTCAAATTTGCAAATACTTCTTCAAGTTTTTAGTATTTTTTTTAATACTCATAGAAAACCAAGTGTGTATTATTCGATACACAGTGAAAATCTTTTCGATTTTCATTACCTAGAAAATTTATTTACATTTTCTCATCACTTTTTTTTAAATTTAAAAAAAAGAGTTTCTTTATCTAGTTGGGTGTTGTGTTTGTTAGCATTCACTAACAGATAAAAGCATTTTCGTGCTGTTTCAATATAAATTTGAACAATTTCACTCAATTTTCATTGAGTTTTACCAATTTTAAGTTTGTTTACACTAATATTTTCAGATTTGCGATTTTTAAATTCATTTCTTTTTCTCTTTGGCTGGATTCATACAGATTTCTAATTCACAATGCCACTATTTCCACTTGATTTCTTTATCAGAGCAACTGATGCTCTGGTAAAATTTGAAGCCAACTTTACTTCTCTTCGAGAGGAAGAGTTGGACATATATTCCCTTGATGTTCAGGCCGCTGAGGCAAGGGAATTGTGGAGTAAAGTGAAGGAAATGTTTGACCAATGTCTTACATATCTCCAAACTTCTGAAGATGCTGAAAGCGAAGACATCACATCTGCAGAAAGTAAATATGACGTTGCGTATAGGGCATATGTAAACGTCATTGCTTCAATAAATCGTAAATTGGACCAATTACGTACCTTACAAAAAAATTCTAATCCTTCGTTGGTCCAAAGTTTGAATAGTACCCAGCAGTCTCATCCCTCGAATTCACATGTTTCACATGTAACTAGCACTCCAAGAGTTGTTTCTCCTCCTCATTCAGAAATTTTGCCAGTTGAAGTCAGTCAGTTGAAGTTTTCGCTTCAAATGACAATGTAATGCATAGTCTGAATCTACCGCCATGCGATATAGATGTTTTCAATGGCGATTTCCTTTCCTGGCCTACCTTTAGGGATCTGTTTTCTGCAGTATACATCAACAACAGTCGACTTAGTAACATTGAAAAATTATGTTATTTACTTAAGAAAACCAGTGGGGAAGCCAAAGACATCATTTCGAAGTTTCCGCTGACACACAAAAGTTTCGCTTTAGCGTGGCAGGCCTTAAAGGAGACATATGACAATGTCCGAATCTTGGTTAACAACCAATTGAAATTGCTCTTTGATCTTCCAGTTCTCGATAATGAGTCCAGTGCTGGTTTGAAAAATCTACAACGAGCAATCAATGGATGCATTTCGGCTATGGCGATCTATGACGTTTCTACGAACGACTGGGATCCCATATTAGTCTTCATATGCATTCAAAGATTGCCTAAGCACACGGTCTCGCTTTGGGAGCAGACGGTCAAAGACAAGTCCGCTTTGTCTGATTGGAAGGATTTGGATCGTTTTCTTAGGATCCAGACCCTTACTTGTCTCCGAGACATTCGTGGCATTGACTCGTCAAAAAAGGTTGAGAAAAAAGTGCTGACCCACCTAACAAAGTCCGTACCTTCTGTGTCTTCTAGCGCTTCTTCCTTTAAATCTTGCGTTCTCTGTCCTAAATTGGTTCATCCATTGCGTTTTTGTCCAGAGTTCAAAAAATTATCCATAGAAGGTCGTTTTTCAGTGCTCAAACGCTCCAATTGTTGTCTGAACTGTCTGACGGTTGGTCATGAAGTTAAAAAATGTGTAAGTAAACACAATTGTGGGAAATGCAATAAGCGACATCACACACATTTACATCGTGAGATGTCAAATCACGCAAATTCTACACCAGCAGCGACTCCGTCGCCAACAACTTCTAACCAATCCATCAATGCGAATCCAAATATTCCCTCGACTTCGTCAGGTATATCCCACTCTGTCAATAGGCAAGTGTATCATATTTCGCAAAACAAAAATGTTGTTTTGGGTACTGCAATGGTGAATCTAATTCACCAAGGCATCACATACCCTGCTCGTGCCCTAATCGACCCAGCTTCTGAAGCGTCTTTCATCACTGAAAGTTTGCAACGTCGTCTTGGTATTTCTACTATGTCGACCCAAGCTACGATTTCTGGCGTTAATCAAAGTGTTTCCACTACATCCAGAAAATTGTGCTCATTATGCATAGGTTCTCCTATCGACTGATCAATTTTCTTTGAAATCCCAGCTCTAGTGGTTCCCGCTATTTCTGGTAATTTACCCTCCATTTCAATATGTGGTGACATAATTTCCCGTTTGCCAAATATTCGTTTGGCAGATAGAATCTTCTGCGATTCTAGACCAGTTGACCTTCAACTAGGCGCTGATTTATATCCTAGAATCCTTTTACAGGGAATTCAATCGAACATCTTAGGTTCTTTAATGGCACAGAGAACTGTTTTCGGCTGGATCATTACTGATCCCATTCCCAATTCTACAATTACGGTTTTAACAACCACTATCAACTTTCCGGAAGAAGATCTTAACAAGACTCTTCTTCGATTCTGGGAATTGGAAGAACCTCCAAAACGCGCTATCTTGTCTCCTTCGGACAAATTCTGTGAGGAAAATTTCAAAAAGACGACTCGTCGGGACTCAGAAGGCAGATATATTGTCACACTTCCTATGATTCCTGAATTCGCAGGCCAACTTGATCATTCTAGGACCAATTGCTTACGACAATTCTTTCGAAATGAGGCGTCACTCCTAAGAAAACCGCAAATTAAAACCATTTACGATGGGGTGGTCCGGGAATATTTAGAATTAGACCATATGAGACGGGTTTCAACTTCGTCAACAAGCTCTACAGTTTGCTATCTTCCTCACCATCCGGTTATTAATCCGGACAAACAAACAACAAAATTGCGAGTGGTTTTCAATGCCTCGAACAAGACTCCCAACGGAAATAGTCTTAACGATATTCTCTATGTCGGTTCAACTCTTCAGTTGGACCTAGTCCTTCTTATTCTAAGATGGAGACTTTTCCAATTTGTATTCAATTGCGACATAACGCAAATGTACAGGCAAATTCGTGTCGATTCTGCTCATACGCCTCTCCAACGAATTTTATTTCGGGATTCTCCCAACAAACCGGTTCAAGACTTTGAACTTCAAACGGTAACCTTCGGAGTAAACTGTGCTCCTTACCTTGCGATTCGGACTTTACTTCAATTGGCCGATGATACAGAAAATGAATTTCCGCTAGCTGCACATATCCTTCGGAAGTGCATGTACGTAGATGACGTCTTGGCCGGTTATCACGATTTGGAGACAGCGCAAAAATCAAGAGACCAACTCATTGGTGCTCTTTCTTCCGCGAAGTTTGAACTTCGTAAATGGACAGCCAATAATCGAGAAATTTTAGATTGTCTTCCCTTAGATCACCTATATGATGCTAAGCTTCTCACTTTCGTGGAAGCTAGTAGTTCAAAACCGCTGGGCATTCGCTGGAATGCACAGTTGGACCATTTCTATTTCAGTGTAAACCCTCTGGAACACCGGTCCAAATATACTAAACGGGAAGTTTTGTCAACCATCGCCAGGCTCTTCGATCCAGTAGGATGGTTAGGACCAGTAATTGTTGTAGCAAAAATCATCATGCAGCGTATTTGGCTAGACAACATTGGTTGGGACGATTCGCTTCCGTCTTCGACAGAACGCGAATGGGAAAAATTTGTGATTTCTTATCAGGGTGTTAATTCCATATCCATTCCTCGTTGGGTCCAATATTCGCCTCTTTGTCATGTCGAACCTCATGTCTTTTCCGATGCCTCGGAAAAGGCATACGCGGGGGTAGCGTACATTCGTGTCGTTGCTTCAAATGGGAAAATTTTCACAAATTTGCTGACTTGCAAAACAAAAGTAGCTCCGCTTAAGTCCATTTCCCTACCTCGTTTAGAATTATGCGGTGCTGTATTAGCATTAGAACTTGTCAAGGGTATTTTGAGTGAAATTGACATATCTTTTAATAATATCTTTTGTTGGACCGATTCTACGATCGTCCTTTCTTGGCTTCAAAAAACTCCATCTGCATGGTCTACTTTCGTTGCCAATAGGGTATGTCGCATTCAAGGGAATGTTGGACAAAATAAATGGTTTCATGTTCGATCTGAGGACAATCCTGCTGATTTAGGTAGTAGGGGGCTTTCTCCTTCGGAGTTGGCCTCTTCCCAAATTTGGTGGCACGGTCCTCATGGGCTAAGCCTTAATAGTTATAACTGGGAAATTCAAAATGTTTCTGTTGACACTGAGGTCGAACTTCGTCCTGTTAAAAGTCATGTTACTTTTATCAAAGACTATGATGTTTTTGGAACAAATTCATGTAGATTCGCTTCATGGAGGAAACCAATTAATGCTCCGTATGCTTCGCATGGAGTACTGGATTCCTCGCGCTACTTCACTGATTAGGTCAACCATAAGGCATTGCAAATTGTGCGTTTTTAGCAAAGAAGCGTACTTGTACCCAAATTATGGCATCTCTGCCTCCAGAAAGAACGGTTTCGGTTAGGCCTTTCACCTCTACAGGTATCGATTTCGCTGGGCCATTCGACATTAAATCCTTTACAGGTAGATGTTGTAAAATTACAAAGGGGTATGTCTGTGTCTTCGTGTGCTTTTCTACGAAAGCAATACATTTAGAGCTAGCCTCGGATTTATCTACCACTACCTTCCTGGCTGCATTTAATAGATTTATATCTCGTTGTGGATGTCCAAAGACTATCTTCTCGGGCAACGGCACTAACTTCGTTGGTGCATCTAGAGATAGAACGGGAATTTAAGCAAGCATTAAATGAAATTCGCGATAAACTCCGATCAAAGTTTTCCTATCAAGAGCTTTCATGGAGATTTAACCCAGCTGGAGCTCCACATATGGGTGGACTTTGGGTAGCTGCGGTTAAAAGCTTTAAAACTCATTTTAGGAAAATGGATAAAAATTTCAAATATACGTTTGAAGAGTTTTCTACATTGTTAACAAGAATTGAGGCATGCTTAAATTCTCGTCCGCTCTGTCCCATGAATGATAGTCTTGACACTACGGTAACCCTTACACCTCGGCATTTCCTTATAGGATCTCCGATCCTCGCTCCTCCGGAGCCCATAATAAATGAATCTCCATTGGATATCGTTAACCGATATGGAAAATTAAAAGCGCTCTCACAACAATTCTGCCTTCGGTGGAAAGAAGAATATTTAAAGAGCCTCCACTATCGTTACAAGTGGAAATTTCCGCAACGCGATATTCAACCGGATGATTTAGTAGTCCTTCGACAGGAACATTTACCTCCCACAGCGTGGAAATTAGGTCGCGTTGTCCAAGTTTATCCGGGAATTGACGGTCACGTTCGCGTCGCTGATATTAAAACGGAAACCGGTATCGTAAGACGACCTGTAGTTAAGCTGGTCATTTTGACCGACGAAGATTAAAATGTTCACCTCTCTACCATGCCATCTCCACTTTTTTCACCGATGGAAAATTTGAGTCAGATGGCCGCTTCCCTTCCTTATTACGATGAGGACATCCCAATGTCGGATGAAGAGAGAGGTGTCGAGGATGCCATTATTCCTCTGGGCTCCCAAGACTCCGACATACGCGGGGTTAGCAATGCTGCCGCTCCTCTACGGGAACCTGCACCGGCACTGCCAACCAAATCGAACGGCTCTACGGCCGATCTAAAAGCTCCTGCGTCTCCTCTACGGGAGAATAGCACCGCAGAGCTTAAACCTAATCCGAGATCTTCGTCCCAAACGGCAGGAGATACCGCTCAGGTGCTCCTGGGCTCAACCAGTGGTCTTTCGTCCTTCGGGAATGTCCCGAATTTCTTAAATTGACCTGCGAAAAAAGGATTCGATTTGTGGTTCAGGAGCATTTCTGATCCAATTGTTTAGGCACGTCACATACCCCCCGAAAATGTTTGAGTCCACATCGTTGTCAGAAGTGTAAAGGCGACCACCATACACTTCTTCACCTCGGCAAAAAGCCCCTATCCAAGGGAAATGTCCGACCTTCGGGTAAAAAAGATTCCACGTCTCGTCCATCCACCTCGTCGCATATACCCACTTCGAAAAAGTCCGTTCCAAAGAAGTCCTCTAAACCGAGATTGTCCGCTCCTCATTGTCCGGTCTCGTCCAAGCCGTCGAGCTTTGTTGTTCCGACTATATAGTCCATTCAGCCCATTGTTACCCTGGGGCCGACAATGGTGGTTAATATTATCCTTCCGGATAGAAAAGTACCAGTCAGAGCGCTGTTGGACCCCTGTGCTGGACATAGTCGTATATGCTCAACGCTGGCTAGTAAGCTTCAGCTTAATTCTCTAAACGTTGGCCAAGAGCTTTATTGCCAACTTACTTTGCAATCATTTCATGAATCGTCCCAACTTTTGCGCGTTTCCGCCAGAAGTATGTCCTTGAGGCATGTGGTCACGCCGTCGCAATCAGCCCCCGACTATTTCAAGGACCATTATGCCGGGATGCAATTGGCAGATCCCGAATTCCATAAGTCCGCTCACGTTGGGCTCATTCTTGGGCCTGATGTGTACCCGAAGGTAATAAAGTCACAGACTTATTCGAGTCCCGGGTTCTCCTGGGCTCAATTAACCATTTTCGGTTGGGTGATATCGGGTCCTTGTCCACTGTACGATCGCCAGAGATGATCAGCCAACATCTGTCCCTATGGTCAAGCTGATTTTTGGAGGCAATCTTCAATTGTCTCGATGGTTCTACGACCATCAATTGTTTTTTGAAAAAAGTAAGAAAAAATAATAATAAAATGAATTTTATGCTCAAAATTGACGGTTACGCCTCTTATTTATTATAATTGTATTTCCAAGTTATTATAAGTTAAGATTTGGTTTGTTGTAACATCGCTAGATGTTTCAAGGGTGGCGGTAATGTTTAACTTCAATTTAATATAATTTCTTTAAAAATGCAACCCTTTGCTCTTTTTCTTCAATTTGTCAAATACCATTTTATTCAACTTTGAACTTTCGTTCAAAGTTAGTGATGACAAATTGTAACGAGCAAAGATGATCAATTCGTTTTCGTCCAACAACATCGAGCAACACCCATTGTCCAAAAGGTAAAGGTTATATTAGTTTTTCGACTAATATAATATTCAATAAAACCGCCAATTTTATTATTTAAAAATTTTAAATATTTGTGTTTTATTTTCCTTTTTTTCATTTTCGCTGCTCCGCAACAAATAATAATAATAATAATAATAATAATAATAATAATAATAATAATAATAATAATAATAATAATAATAATAATATAATAATAATAATAATAATAATAATAATAATAATAATAATAATAATAATAATAATAATAATAATAATAATAATAATAATAATAATAATAATAATAATAAAATAATAATAATATAATAATAATAATAATAATAATAATAATAATAATAATAATAATAATAATAATAATAATAATAATATAATAATAATAATAATAATAATAATAATAATAATAATAATAATAATAATAATAATAATAATAATAATAATAATAATAAAATATAATAATAATAATAATAATAATATAATAATAAATAATAATATAAATAATAATAATAATAATAATACTAATAATAATATAATAATAATAATAATAATAATAATAATATAATATAATAATAATAATAATAATAATAATAATAATAATAATAATATTTGTTTTTTGCGGGTAGGGATGGGAATATGCTTTACGCATCTGACGATGTCGTCACATTCGGGTCTATACCGGCTAAAAACCACCTCCTTTCACCCCGGAGGTTATGCCCCACCTCGGAACTACTTTCGCATTACTTCAAGGTGGACCCCCATGTGGTGTGTGACCAATGTCTCTATTTTGAACCTGCGTCCAGGCACCGCTTGTTATCAATTTTATTTTTAGAGGGAAGAATCTAGGTCTGCCTTCTTCTTACGGAGAATTCCACGAACTTTGCTGTCGCATCCCAAGCTCTTTCGGATTGCAGTATTTTTCTTGCTATGTTTGTCATTGAAACCTGGCCTATCTCCGATTCAAGGCGGTTGCGTAATTCCGACCAGCGGTTACACTGGAAAAAGGTGTGTTCCACGTCGTCCGTCACTTGCTCTTCCTCATATATACAGAATGGAGAGCTGCATTTGCCCATTTTGTACAAGTACTTCCGAAAGTACCCATGACCTGATAGCATCTGAGTTATGTAGTAGTTTACCTCTCCGTGTTTTCTGTTGTACCAGTCTTGTACGTCTGGGATTAGTTTCCGTGTGCATTTACCAAGAGTTCCGTTTTGCCATCTTGCTTGCCATTTTTCTAATGTTTTTTGGCGGGCGTGTTCTGCTTCTTGCTCATTTCGAACCCTGGCTTGACATATGTTATACCGCTCTATTGCCTGTAAGTCAATAGGAATCATTCCAGCAATAACTAGCACGGCATCAGCAGATACAGTGCGATAGGCTGAGGTTACCCGTAACGCTGCTGTTCTTTGAACAGAAAGTAATTTACCTCGCTCTTGCTTTAATTTTTAATACTGGGGCCCAAATTTCTGAACCATACAGCAGTATACTATTACATGCCTCCATAATAATTTTCCTCCTACTTGCTTTTATTACTGCGGCTATATCATCAGCGTAGCCCACGAGATAAGTGTCATGTGGCATTTCAATTTTAAGGATTTCGTCATACGTGGCGTTCCAAAGGTCCGGTCCTAATATACAGCCTTGAGCGGCCCCTGACGTTACTTGCATGGCTTTTTTCCCGTGTTTGGTGTCATACACCAAAATCCTATTTCTTAAATAATCTCTTATTATATTACGTAAGTATGCAGGTATCTTAAAAATTTTATCTAGAGTCTCAATTACGTCTATCCATCGCAAGCTGTTGAAAGCATTTTTCACATCTAATGTTACCAACAGTATGATGGGACGAGAGTAGTGATTTCCAGTTTGTTTACTTTCTGCAGTGTGTATTACATCTCTGAGGGCTCCTATTGTGACTTACCCGGGCGAAAACTGTGTTGCCTGCTGGACAGACCACCTGCTGCATTCATGGATTCATTTAGTCTTGGCTTAATTAACCTTTCCAGTAACTTTCCAGCTGTGTCCAGCATACAAAGTGGTCTGTATGCTGATGGTTCTGTGCGGTCTCCTTTTCCTTTGCTTAGTAGGACTAGTTTCTGTATTTTCCATGGTTCTGGAAAAATACCCTTTTTCAGACATTTGTTATACATCTTGAGCAGCATATCAGGGCGACTTTTTGATATTACTTTTATAATTTCACTTGGTATACCATCGGGGCCGGGGGCTTTGTTTATTTTGAGACTGCCTGCTGCTGTTTGAAGCTTTCTTATTGTAAACAATGGTATGTCTGCGGGAGACCCATGTTCAGTTGCATCTGCTATGATGCTATGTTTTGGGAATAGAGTGCAGACAATATTGTCCATAACATTGTCGTCCATTAGATCTGCAGTATTTTGCGATCCTAATTTTGCATCACGACCTTGTAGCCAAGTCCCCATGGGTTCTGGTTAATGTCTGCCCTTAATTCTTGCCATTTGTTTTTCTTGCTTCTGAAGATGGCCGTCTGCAGCTGTTTTTTTGCATCTTTATATGCAGCATGCTCCATTTGCGCCTCCCCTCTTCGTCTCGCTCGCGTGTATTTTCTCCTTGTCTTTAAACATTTTCGTCGGAATTCGCCGATTGTGGTGTTCCACCAGTACACCTTTCTTCGCGTTCCTTGGGTTATTAATTTTGGCATGGCCTTCTGACAACTCTTTAGTATTATATCCATTACGCGATTGACGGTGTGGATTGCATCTTTTTCGGATCTATAATACGCTTTCCTCTAGGATCTGTTGTTGGCATCCCCCATTCTACCGCCCGGGAGTTAAAGTCCCTTGCGATTATGATGTCTCCATCTCTATGTCTTGCGAAGTCTTCAATATCGTCTAATTTTTGTTGAAAAGAATCTATATGATCACTAGGGGTGAGATAGCAGCTGACGATAGTAAGACCGTATCCGCTCTGGTCAATGGCTTGTTTACTGCTCGGGATCCATATTGATGCCGTTTTTGATTCATCTTCGACCCATTTTCCTGTTTCAATGCTTTTGTATTGTTCGCTGATTATGACAATATCAGCCCCCTCTTCGTATATACTTCGTACTATCCATGAAAACCCATTTCCGTATCCGCTCTGGTCAATGTCTTGTTTACTGCTCGGGAGCCATATTGACGCCGTTTTTGATTCATCTTCGACCCATTTTCCTGTGTCAATGCTTTTGTATTGTTCGCTGATTATGACAATATCAGCCCCCTCTTCGTATACTATTTGGCCCAGTAGCGAATGCGCAACTTTTCCGCGATGCATATTGGCCTGGAGGAATTTCATTGTGTTCTGTACTGGTTTGGATTGCAGCTATAACTCCCGGGCATATGACTCGCTTGGTTCTTGTTATACTGCGAGCAGATGCAGCAATTCGCTGTGTTCACACACTCTTTCAATTTATGTCCTTTTTGACCACATTTTATACAAATTCCCATACCTTTGCGGTCTGGTCCCTTGCATTCCCACTGCATGTGTCCTGATTCGAAACACCTGTAGCATCGCTTCACTTCTACCTTGTATTTTATCTTGCAGTATGTCCATCCTACTAATATCCTACGCTTCTCCATGAGTTTGTTTGCATCTGCTGCGGGCAAAGACACGAAAGCCCGCTTCTGCTCTCTTATGTTGGCTGCCGTTAGTCGAATGTTTACTTATTATTTCGCTGCGTTAACAGTTTTTATTATGGAATCAATTACCTCGTCTTCAGTTGTGAGGACGTCGAGATCTTGAATTTCGATAGTTGCCTTAGTCTTCACGCTGTTCACTATGACTTCCTCCTTTAGTGATCCCTTGATAGTCTCGCGAAATTCCTCTTTATTTCCTCCTTTTCCCATTATAAGGAGTAGGGAACCTCTTTTTGTCTTTCTCACTGATTGAACTGCAACGTCTGTGTTTTCGGGGTTCACCTTTTCCCGTAGCCGTCTTAAAACATCAGCATAGCTGTGGCCGTCTCGAGGTTTTATAACAACAGCTTCTTGTCGGACTTTCGGTCTTTTAATGTTCGGCTTCCTGTTTCTGTTTACAGTTTTCCACTCGGGCTCTTTTTCTGTTGAATGTCGAACACCTTCTACTTCTACAGCAGTTTCTGTAGGTTCTTCTTATGTTCTTTCTCCGTTTTTGTTTCGCCAGGACTCGACGCACTACGCTTATTTTGAACGTATTTGATTTCGGGGTAAGTAGGTCCACCTCGAGCTCCACGTTACGGAGTTTTCTTGCTCCTCTTTCCTTTTCAGCCGACTTCCAATTTCGTCTGCAGTCCGCTATAACATCTAATAGTTCTTCCAATTCGGTCACTCCGTTTTGAACGTTTTTAGTGATGTTGCGCTGTTTTTTGATGGCCTCTCTCATCTTACGTAACACATTGTTACATTTCGAAAGAGCTTCTTCCTCGGATTTTCTCATCTGGAGTATAAACTCCTGTTTAGGCGAGATATGGGTCCTCTCTGCGAGGGGTGCTCCTGTATTAATCTTTGGGGTTGCGTTATCAATTTTCGCAATATCTACAGCTACTGCTGGCGAGTTCACCGGTGTCCTCTTTGTTCTTGAACTCATCTCAAAGGCGGGTTCTCCTTCTACAGTGTTTTTGGTGGTTTCAATTGTTGTCATCGTTTCTTATGGGTCCCAACTCAGAGCCGTTATCCTTCCTCGTATTGCAGTTGTCCTTTAAGTGACCCCGAGGGTACCTTTGCAAGCAGTGAGGTCCTCGCGAGGGTTGACACAAGACCTTATGAGTACTTGTGTTCAGAGCCGGGTCGGACATTACTCAGGATAGTCATATCAACTGAACCTGCAAGGTCAAATCAATGACGACGAAGTAAGAAGCGTTCCCTGAGTCCTTGCCAGGGTTTTGATGGGACGGAGGACAGCAGCGACATTGACCTGAAAGCTATTTCGGTGGGATATCACTCCCACTTACTGAAGTGACAGATTGTCGCAACTGCCAGCCCGTGGCGATCTGTTCGTAATGTATCCATGCCGTTTACCGTTATGAAAGCCATGTCGCCATCGAGGGGATTTTTTGTTTTTGATTGGGGGGTCCGCGTAGGCATCATTCTCCTTTTGCTCTATCAGTAGAGCACCCCCTGCGGGTGGACGGCTTCCGTTCGCCATGTCGTGAGAAGCTTTGTCGGACGTTGATGTCTTTTTGTAACATATCCTCGGCTTTCACCGCTCTATGGTCTGGGACTGCTTATTTTATTCGCAGCTAACCTACATATCTCGAGGCCGTTCAGTTATCCGCCACCTACTGACCCACCTAGTAGCTTTGAGCTTGAAGCACTAGGATAATAATAATAATAATAATAATAATAATAATAATAATAATAATAATAATAATAATAATAATAATAATAATAATAATAATAATAATAATAATAATATAATATAATATAATAATATAATAATAATAATAATATAATAATAATAATAATATAATAATAATAATACTAATAATAATAATAATAATAATAATAATAATAATAATAATAATAATAATATAATAATAATAATAATAATAATAATAATAATAATAATCATAATAATAATAATAATAATAATAATAATAATAATAATAATAATAATAATAATAATAATAATAATAATAATAATAATAATAATAATAATAATAATAATAATAATAATAATAATAATAATAATAATAATACTAATAATAATCAATAATAATAATAATAATACTAATAATAATAATAATAATAATAATAATAATAATAATAATACTATAATAATAATAATAATAATAATAATAATAATATAATAATAATAATAATAATAATAATAATAATAATAATACTAATAATAATAATAATAATTAATAATAATAATAATAATAATAATAATAATATAATATAATAATAAATAATAATAATAATACTAATAATAATAATAATATAATAATAATAATAATAATAATATAATAATAATAATAATATAATAATAATAATAATAATAATAATAATAATAATAATAATAATAATAATAATAATAATAATAATAATAATAATAATAATAATAATACTAATAATAATAATAATAATAATAATAATATAATATAATAATAATAATAATAATAATAATATAATAATAATAATAAATATAATAATAATAATAATAATAATAATAATATAATAATAATAATACTATAATTTTTTCTTTCGCATTACTTCAGGTGGACCCCCATTGTGGTGTGTGACCAATGTCTCTATTTTGAACCTGCGTCCAGGCACCGCTTGTTATCAATTTTATTTTTAGAGGGAAGAATCTAGGTCTGCCTTCTTCTTACGGAGAATTCCACGAACTTTGCTGTCGCATCCCAAGCTCTTTCGGATTGCAGTATTTTTCTTGCTATGTTTGTCATTGAAACCTGGCCTATCTCCGATTCAAGGCGGTTGCGTAATTCCGACCAGCGGTTACACTGGAAAAAGGTGTGTTCCACGTCGTCCGTCACTTGCTCTTCCTCATATATACAGAATGGAGAGCTGCATTTGCCCATTTTGTACAAGTACTTCCGAAAGTACCCATGACCTGATAGCATCTGAGTTATGTAGTAGTTTACCTCTCCGTGTTTTCTGTTGTACCAGTCTTGTACGTCTGGGATTAGTTTCCGTGTGCATTTACCAAGAGTTCCGTTTTGCCATCTTGCTTGCCATTTTTCTAATGTTTTTTGGCGGGCGTGTTCTGCTTCTTGCTCATTTCGAACCCTGGCTTGACATATGTTATACCGCTCTATTGCCTGTAAGTCAATAGGAATCATTCCAGCAATAACTAGCACGGCATCAGCAGATACAGTGCGATAGGCTGAGGTTACCCGTAACGCTGCTGTTCTTTGAACAGAAATATCCTATTTCTTAAATAATCTCTTATTATATTACGTAAGTATGCAGGTATCTTAAAAATTTTATCTAGAGTCTCAATTACGTCTATCCATCGCAAGCTGTTGAAAGCATTTTTCACATCTAATGTTACCAACAGTATGATGGGACGAGAGTAGTGATTTCCAGTTTGTTTACTTTCTGCAGTGTGTATTACATCTCTGAGGGCTCCTATTGTTGACTTACCCGGGCGAAAACTGTGTTGCCTGCTGGACAGACCACCTGCTGCATTCATGGATTCATTTAGTCTTGGCTTAATTAACCTTTCCAGTAACTTTCCAGCTGTGTCCAGCATACAAAGTGGTCTGTATGCTGATGGTTCTGTGCGGTCTCCTTTTCCTTTGCTTAGTAGGACTAGTTTCTGTATTTTCCATGGTTCTGGAAAAATACCCTTTTTCAGACATTTGTTATACATCTTGAGCAGCATATCAGGGCGACTTTTTGATATTACTTTTATAATTTCACTTGGTATACCATCGGGGCCGGGGGCTTTGTTTATTTTGAGACTGCCTGCTGCTGTTTGAAGCTTTCTTATTGTAAACAATGGTATGTCTGCGGGAGACCCATGTTCAGTTGCATCTGCTATGATGCTATGTTTTGGGAATAGAGTGCAGACAATATTGTCCATAACATTGTCGTCCATTAGATCTGCAGTATTTTGCGATCCTAATTTTTACATCACGACCTTGTAGCCAAGTCCCCATGGGTTCTGGTTAATGTCTGCCCTTAATTCTTGCCATTTGTTTTTCTTGCTTCTGAAGATGGCCGTCTGCAGCTGTTTTTTTTGCATCTTTATATGCAGCATGCTCCATTTGCGCCTCCCCTCTTCGTCTCGCTCGCGTGTATTTTCTCCTTGTCTTTAAACATTTTCGTCGGAATTCGCCGATTGTGGTGTTCCACCAGTACACATTTCTTCGCGTTCCTTGGGTTATTAATTTTGGCATGGCCTTCTGACAACTCTTTAGTATTATATCCATTACGCGATTGACGGTGTGGATTGCATCTTTTTCGGATCTATAATACGCTTTCCTCTAGGATCTGTTGTTGGCATCCCCCATTCTACCGCCCGGGAGTTAAAGTCCCTTGCGATTATGATGTCTCCATCTCTATGTCTTGCGAAGTCTTCAATATCGTCTAATTTTTGTTGAAAAGAATCTATATGATCACTAGGGGTGAGATAGCAGCTGACGATAGTAAGACCGTATCCGCTCTGGTCAATGGCTTGTTTACTGCTCGGGATCCATATTGATGCCGTTTTTGATTCATCTTCGACCCATTTTCCTGTTTCAATGCTTTTGTATTGTTCGCTGATTATGACAATATCAGCCCCCTCTTCGTATATACTTCGTACTATCCATGAAAACCCATTTCCGTATCCGCTCTGGTCAATGTCTTGTTTACTGCTCGGGAGCCATATTGACGCCGTTTTTGATTCATCTTCGACCCATTTTCCTGTGTCAATGCTTTTGTATTGTTCGCTGATTATGACAATATCAGCCCCCTCTTCGTATACTATTTGGCCCAGTAGCGAATGCGCAACTTTTCCGCGATGCATATTGGCCTGGAGGAATTTCATTGTGTTCTGTACTGGTTTGGATTGCAGCTATAACTCCCGGGCATATGACTCGCTTGGTTCTTGTTATACTGCGAGCAGATGCAGCAATTCGCTGTGTTCACACACTCTTTCAATTTATGTCCTTTTTGACCACATTTTATACAAATTCCCATACCTTTGCGGTCTGGTCCCTTGCATTCCCACTGCATGTGTCCTGATTCGAAACACCTGTAGCATCGCTTCACTTCTACCTTGTATTTATCTTGCAGTATGTCCATCCTACTAATATCCTACGCTTCTCCATGAGTTTGTTTGCATCTGCTGCGGGCAAAGACACGAAAGCCCGCTTCTGCTCTCTTATTTTGGCTGCCGTTAGTCGAATGTTTACTTATTATTTCGCTGCGTTAACAGTTTTTATTATGGAATCAATTACCTCGTCTTCAGTTGTGAGGACGTCGAGATCTTGAATTTCGATAGTTGCCTTAGTCTTCACGCTGTTCAGTATGGCTTCCTCCTTTAGTGATCCCTTGATAGTCTCGCGAAATTCCTCTTTATTTCCTCCTTTTCCCATTATAAGGAGTAGGGAACCTCTTTTTGTCTTTCTCACTGATTGAACTGCAACGTCTGTGTTTTCGGGGTTCACCTTTTCCCGTAGCCGTCTTAAAACATCAGCATAGCTGTGGCCGTCTCGAGGTTTTATAACAACAGCTTCTTGTCGGACTTTCGGTCTTTTAATGTTCGGCTTCCTGTTTCTGTTTACAGTTTTCCACTCGGGCTCTTTTTCCGTTATCCTTCCTCGTATTGCAGTTGTCCTTTAAGTGACCCCGAGGGTACCTTTGCAAGCAGTGAGGTCCTCGCGAGGGTTGACACAAGACCTTATGAGTACTTGTGTTCAGAGCCGGGTCGGACATTACTCAGGATAGTCATATCAACTGAACCTGCAAGGTCAAATCAATGACGACGAAGTAAGAAGCGTTCCCTGAGTCCTTGCCAGGGTTTTGATGGGACGGAGGACAGCAGCGACATTGACCTGAAAGCTATTTCGGTGGGATATCACTCCCACTTACTGAAGTGACAGATTGTCGCAACTGCCAGCCCGTGGCGATCTGTTCGTAATGTATCCATGCCGTTTACCGTTATGAAAGCCATGTCGCCATCGAGGGGATTTTTTGTTTTTGATTGGGGGGTCCGCGTAGGCATCATTCTCCTTTTGCTCTATCAGTAGAGCACCCCCTGCGGGTGGACGGCTTCCGTTCGCCATGTCGTGAGAAGCTTTGTCGGACGTTGATGTCTTTTTGTAACATATCCTCGGCTTTCACCGCTCTATGGTCTGGGACTGCTTATTTTATTCGCAGCTAACCTACATATCTCGAGGCCGTTCAGTTATCCGCCACCTACTGACCCACCTAGTAGCTTTGAGCTTGAAGCACTAGGATAATAATAATAATAATAATAATAATAATATAATAATAATAATAATAATAATAATAATAATAATAATAATAATAAAATAATAATAATAATAATAATAATAATAATAATAATAATAATAATAATAATAATAATAATAATAATAATAATAATAATAATAATAATAATAATAATAATAATAATAATAATAATAATAATAATAATAATAATAATAATAATAATAATAATAATAATAATAATAATAATAATAATAATAATAATAATAATAATAATAATAATAATATAATAATAATAATAATAATAATAATAATAATAATAATAATAATAATAATAATAATAATAATAATAATAATAATAATAATAATAATAATAATAATAATAATAATAATACTTAATAATAATAATAATAATAATAATAATAATAATAACAATAATAATAATAATAATAATAATAATAATAATAATAATAATAATAATAATAATAATAATAATAATATAATAATAATAATAATAATAATAATAATAATAATAATAATAATAATAATAATATAATAATAATAATAATAATAATAATAATAATAATAATAATAATAATAATAATAATAATAATAATAATAATAATAATAATTTTTCTTTCGCATTACTTCAAGGTGGACCCCCATTGTGGTGTGTGACCAATGTCTCTATTTTGAACCTGCGTCCAGGCACCGCTTGTTATCAATTTTATTTTTAGAGGGAAGAATCTAGGTCTGCCTTCTTCTTACGGAGAATTCCACGAACTTTGCAGTCGCATCCCAAGCTCTTTCGGATTGCAGTATTTTTCTTGCTATGTTTGTCATTGAAACCTGGCCTATCTCCGATTCAAGGCGGTTGCGTAATTCCGACCAGCGGTTACACTGGAAAAAGGTGTGTTCCACGTCGTCCGTCACTTGCTCTTCCTCATATATACAGAATGGAGAGCTGCATTTGCCCATTTTGTACAAGTACTTCCGAAAGTACCCATGACCTGATAGCATCTGAGTTATGTAGTAGTTTACCTCTCCGTGTTTTCTGTTGTACCAGTCTTGTACGTCTGGGATTAGTTTCCGTGTGCATTTACCAAGAGTTCCGTTTTGCCATCTTGCTTGCCATTTTTCTAATGTTTTTTGGCGGGCGTGTTCTGCTTCTTGCTCATTTCGAACCCTGGCTTGACATATGTTATATCGCTCTATTGCCTGTAAGTCAATAGGAATCATTCCAGCAATAACTAGCACGGCATCAGCAGATACAGTGCGATAGGCTGAGGTTACCCGTAACGCTGCTGTTCTTTGAACAGAAATATCCTATTTCTTAAATAATCTCTTATTATATTACGTAAGTATGCAGGTATCTTAAAAATTTTATCTAGAGTCTCAATTACGTCTATCCATCGCAAGCTGTTGAAAGCATTTTTCACATCTAATGTTACCAACAGTATGATGGGACGAGAGTAGTGATTTCCAGTTTGTTTACTTTCTGCAGTGTGTATTACATCTCTGAGGGCTCCTATTGTTGACTTACCCGGGCGAAAACTGTGTTGCCTGCTGGACAGACCACCTGCTGCATTCATGGATTCATTTAGTCTTGGCTTAATTAACCTTTCCAGTAACTTTCCAGCTGTGTCCAGCATACAAAGTGGTCTGTATGCTGATGGTTCTGTGCGGTCTCCTTTTCCTTTGCTTAGTAGGACTAGTTTCTGTATTTTCCATGGTTCTGGAAAAATACCCTTTTTCAGACATTTGTTATACATCTTGAGCAGCATATCAGGGCGACTTTTTGATATTACTTTTATAATTTCACTTGGTATACCATCGGGGCCGGGGGCTTTGTTTATTTTGAGACTGCCTGCTGCTGTTTGAAGCTTTCTTATTGTAAACAAGGGTATGTCTGCGGGAGACCCATGTTCAGTTGCATCTGCTATGATGCTATGTTTTGGGAATAGAGTGCAGACAATATTGTCCATAACATTGTCGTCCATTAGATCTGCAGTATTTTGCGATCCTAATTTTTGCATCACGACCTTGTAGCCAAGTCCCCATGGGTTCTGGTTAATGTCTGCCCTTAATTCTTGCCATTTGTTTTTCTTGCTTCTGAAGATGGCCGTCTGCAGCTGTTTTTTTGCATCTTTATATGCAGCATGCTCCATTTGCGCCTCCCCTCTTCGTCTCGCTCGCGTGTATTTTCTCCTTGTCTTTAAACATTTTCGTCGGAATTCGCCGATTGTGGTGTTCCACCAGTACACCTTTCTTCGCGTTCCTTGGGTTATTAATTTTGGCATGGCCTTCTGACAACTCTTTAGTATTATATCCATTACGCGATTGACGGTGTGGATTGCATCTTTTTCGGATCTATAATACGCTTTCCTCTAGGATCTGTTGTTGGCATCCCCCATTCTACCGCCCGGGAGTTAAAGTCCCTTGCGATTATGATGTCTCCATCTCTATGTCTTGCGAAGTCTTCAATATCGTCTAATTTTTGTTGAAAAGAATCTATATGATCACTAGGGGTGAGATAGCAGCTGACGATAGTAAGACCGTATCCGCTCTGGTCAATGGCTTGTTTACTGCTCGGGAGCCATATTGATGCCGTTTTTGATTCATCTTCGACCCATTTTCCTGTTTCAATGCTTTTGTATTGTTCGCTGATTATGACAATATCAGCCCCCTCTTCGTATATACTTCGTACTATCCATGAAAACCCATTTCCGTATCCGCTCTGGTCAATGTCTTGTTTACTGCTCGGGAGCCATATTGACGCCGTTTTTGATTCATCTTCGACCCATTTTCCTGTGTCAATGCTTTTGTATTGTTCGCTGATTATGACAATATCAGCCCCCTCTTCGTATACTATTTGGCCCAGTAGCGAATGCGCAACTTTTCCGCGATGCATATTGGCCTGGAGGAATTTCATTGTGTTCTGTACTGGTTTGGATTGCAGCTATAACTCCCGGGCATATGACTCGCTTGGTTCTTGTTATACTGCGAGCAGATGCAGCAATTCGCTGTGTTCACACACTCTTTCAATTTATGTCCTTTTTGACCACATTTTATACAAATTCCCATACCTTTGCGGTCTGGTCCCTTGCATTCCCACTGCATGTGTCCTGATTCGAAACACCTGTAGCATCGCTTCACTTCTACCTTGTATTTTATCTTGCAGTATGTCCATCCTACTAATATCCTACGCTTCTCCATGAGTTTGTTTGCATCTGCTGCGGGCAAAGACACGAAAGCCCGCTTCTGCTCTCTTATGTTGGCTGCCGTTAGTCGAATGTTTACTTATTATTTCGCTGCGTTAACAGTTTTTATTATGGAATCAATTACCTCGTCTTCAGTTGTGAGGACGTCGAGATCTTGAATTTCGATAGTTGCCTTAGTCTTCACGCTGTTCACTATGGCTTCCTCCTTTAGTGATCCCTTGATAGTCTCGCGAAATTCCTCTTTATTTCCTCCTTTTCCCATTATAAGGAGTAGGGAACCTCTTTTTGTCTTTCTCACTGATTGAACTGCAACGTCTGTGTTTTCGGGGTTCACCTTTTCCCGTAGCCGTCTTAAAACATCAGCATAGCTGTGGCCGTCTCGAGGTTTTATAACAACAGCTTCTTGTCGGACTTTCGGTCTTTTAATGTTCGGCTTCCTGTTTCTGTTTACAGTTTTCCACTCGGGCTCTTTTTCTGTTGAATGTCGATCACCTTCTACTTCTACAGCAGTTTCTGTAGGTTTCTTCTTATGTTCTTTCTCCGTTTTTGTTTCGCCAGGACTCGACGCACTACGCTTATTTTGAACGTATTTGATTTCGGGGTAAGTAGGTCCACCTCGAGCTCCACGTTACGGAGTTTTCTTGCTCCTCTTTACTTTTCAGCCGACTTCCAATTTCGTCTGCAGTCCGCTATAACATCTAATAGTTCTTCCAATTCGGTCACTCCGTTTTGAACGTTTTTACTGATGTTGCGCTGTTTTTGATGGCCTCTCTCATCTTACGTAACACATTGTTACATTTCGAAAGAGCTTCTTCCTCGGATTTTCTCATCTGGAGTATAAACTCCTGTTTAGGCGAGATATGGGTCCTCTCTGCGAGGGGTGCTCCTGTATTAATCTTTGGGGTTGCGTTATCAATTTTCGCAATATCTACAGCTACTGCTGGCGAGTTCACCGGTGTAATAATAATAATAATAATAATAATAATAATAATAATAATAATAATAATAATAATAATAATAATAATAATAATAATAATAATAATAATAATAATAATAACAATAATAACAATAATAACAATAATAACAATAATAACAATAATAACAATAATAATAATAATAATAATAATAATAATAATAATAATAATAATAATAATAATAATAATAATTTTTCTTTCGCATTACTTCAAGGTGGACCCCCATTGTGGTGTGTGACCAATGTCTCTATTTTGAACCTGCGTCCAGGCACCGCTTGTTATCAATTTTATTTTTAGAGGGAAGAATCTAGGTCTGCCTTCTTCTTACGGAGAATTCCACGAACTTTGCTGTCGCATCCCAAGCTCTTTCGGATTGCAGTATTTTTCTTGCTATGTTTGTCATTGAAACCTGGCCTATCTCCGATTCAAGGCGGTTGCGTAATTCCGACCAGCGGTTACACTGGAAAAAGGTGTGTTCCACGTCGTCCGTCACTTGCTCTTCCTCATATATACAGAATGGAGAGCTGCATTTGCCCATTTTGTACAAGTACTTCCGAAAGTACCCATGACCTGATAGCATCTGAGTTATGTAGTAGTTTACCTCTCCGTGTTTTCTGTTGTACCAGTCTTGTACGTCTGGGATTAGTTTCCGTGTGCATTTACCAAGAGTTCCGTTTTGCCATCTTGCTTGCCATTTTTCTAATGTTTTTTGGCGGGCGTGTTCTGCTTCTTGCTCATTTCGAACCCTGGCTTGACATATGTTATACCGCTCTATTGCCTGTAAGTCAATAGGAATCATTCCAGCAATAACTAGCACGGCATCAGCAGATACAGTGCGATAGGCTGAGGTTACCCGTAACGCTGCTGTTCTTTGAACAGAAATATCCTATTTCTTAAATAATCTCTTATTATATTACGTAAGTATGCAGGTATCTTAAAAATTTTATCTAGAGTCTCAATTACGTCTATCCATCGCAAGCTGTTGAAAGCATTTTTCACATCTAATGTTACCAACAGTATGATGGGACGAGAGTAGTGATTTCCAGTTTGTTTACTTTCTGCAGTGTGTATTACATCTCTGAGGGCTCCTATTGTTGACTTACCCGGGCGAAAACTGTGTTGCCTGCTGGACAGACCACCTGCTGCATTCATGGATTCATTTAGTCTTGGCTTAATTAACCTTTCCAGTAACTTTCCAGCTGTGTCCAGCATACAAAGTGGTCTGTATGCTGATGGTTCTGTGCGGTCTCCTTTTCCTTTGCTTAGTAGGACTAGTTTCTGTATTTTCCATGGTTCTGGAAAAATACCCTTTTTCAGACATTTGTTATACATCTTGAGCAGCATATCAGGGCGACTTTTTGATATTACTTTTATAATTTCACTTGGTATACCATCGGGGCCGGGGGCTTTGTTTATTTTGAGACTGCCTGCTGCTGTTTGAAGCTTTCTTATTGTAAACAATGGTATGTCTGCGGGAGACCCATGTTCAGTTGCATCTGCTATGATGCTATGTTTTGGGAATAGAGTGCAGACAATATTGTCCATAACATTGTCGTCCATTAGATCTGCAGTATTTTGCGATCCTAATTTTTGCATCACGACCTTGTAGCCAAGTCCCCATGGGTTCTGGTTAATGTCTGCCCTTAATTCTTGCCATTTGTTTTTCTTGCTTCTGAAGATGACCGTCTGCAGCTGTTTTTTTGCATCTTTATATGCAGCATGCTCCATTTGCGCCTCCCCTCTTCGTCTCGCTCGCGTGTATTTTCTCCTTGTCTTTAAACATTTTCGTCGGAATTCGCCGATTGTGGTGTTCCACCAGTACACCTTTCTTCGCGTTCCTTGGGTTATTAATTTTGGCATGGCCTTCTGACAACTCTTTAGTATTATATCCATTACGCGATTGACGGTGTGGATTGCATCTTTTTCGGATCTATAATACGCTTTCCTCTAGGATCTGTTGTTGGCATCCCCCATTCTACCGCCCGGGAGTTAAAGTCCCTTGCGATTATGATGTCTCCATCTCTATGTCTTGCGAAGTCTTCAATATCGTCTAATTTTTGTTGAAAAGAATCTATATGATCACTAGGGGTGAGATAGCAGCTGACGATAGTAAGACCGTATCCGCTCTGGTCAATGGCTTGTTTACTGCTCGGGAGCCATATTGATGCCGTTTTTGATTCATCTTCGACCCATTTTCCTGTTTCAATGCTTTTGTATTGTTCGCTGATTATGACAATATCAGCCCCCTCTTCGTATATACTTCGTACTATCCATGAAAACCCATTTCCGTATCCGCTCTGGTCAATGTCTTGTTTACTGCTCGGGAGCCATATTGACGCCGTTTTTGATTCATCTTCGACCCATTTTCCTGTGTCAATGCTTTTGTATTGTTCGCTGATTATGACAATATCAGCCCCCTCTTCGTATACTATTTGGCCCAGTAGCGAATGCGCAACTTTTCCGCGATGCATATTGGCCTGGAGGAATTTCATTGTGTTCTGTACTGGTTTGGATTGCAGCTATAACTCCCGGGCATATGACTCGCTTGGTTCTTGTTATACTGCGAGCAGATGCAGCAATTCGCTGTGTTCACACACTCTTTCAATTTATGTCCTTTTTGACCACATTTTATACAAATTCCCATACCTTTGCGGTCTGGTCCCTTGCATTCCCACTGCATGTGTCCTGATTCGAAACACCTGTAGCATCGCTTCACTTCTACCTTGTATTTTATCTTGCAGTATGTCCATCCTACTAATATCCTACGCTTCTCCATGAGTTTGTTTGCATCTGCTGCGGGCAAAGACACGAAAGCCCGCTTCTGCTCTCTTATGTTGGCTGCCGTTAGTCGAATGTTTACTTATTATTTCGCTGCGTTAACAGTTTTTATTATGGAATCAATTACCTCGTCTTCAGTTGTGAGGACGTCGAGATCTTGAATTTCGATAGTTGCCTTAGTCTTCACGCTGTTCACTATGGCTTCCTCCTTTAGTGATCCCTTGATAGTCTCGCGAAATTCCTCTTTATTTCCTCCTTTTCCCATTATAAGGAGTAGGGAACCTCTTTTTGTCTTTCTCACTGATTGAACTGCAACGTCTGTGTTTTCGGGGTTCACCTTTTCCCGTAGCCGTCTTAAAACATCAGCATAGCTGTGGCCGTCTCGAGGTTTTATAACAACAGCTTCTTGTCGGACTTTCGGTCTTTTAATGTTCGGCTTCCTGTTTCTGTTTACAGTTTTCCACTCGGGCTCTTTTTCTGTTGAATGTCGATCACCTTCTACTTCTACAGCAGTTTCTGTAGGTTTCTTCTTATGTTCTTTCTCCGTTTTTGTTTCGCCAGGACTCGACGCACTACGCTTATTTTGAACGTATTTGATTTCGGGGTAAGTAGGTCCACCTCGAGCTCCACGTTACGGAGTTTTCTTGCTCCTCTTTCCTTTTCAGCCGACTTCCAATTTCGTCTGCAGTCCGCTATAACATCTAATAGTTCTTCCAATTCGGTCACTCCGTTTTGAACGTTTTTACTGATGTTGCGCTGTTTTTTGATGGCCTCTCTCATCTTACGTAACACATTGTTACATTTCGAAAGAGCTTCTTCCTCGGATTTTCTCATCTGGAGTATAAACTCCTGTTTAGGCGAGATATGGGTCCTCTCTGCGAGGGGTGCTCCTGTATTAATCTTTGGGGTTGCGTTATCAATTTTCGCAATATCTACAGCTACTGCTGGCGAGTTCACCGGTGTCCTCTTTGTTCTTGAACTCATCTCAAAGGCGGGTTCTCCTTCTACAGTGTTTTTGGTGGTTTCAATTGTTGTCATCGTTTCTTATGGGTCCCAACTCAGAGCCGTTATCCTTCCTCGTATTGCAGTTGTCCTTTAAGTGACCCCGAGGGTACCTTTGCAAGCAGTGAGGTCCTCGCGAGGGTTGACACAAGACCTTATGAGTACTTGTGTTCAGAGCCGGGTCGGACATTATTCAGGATAGTCATATCAACTGAACCTGCAAGGTCAAATCAATGACGACGAAGTAAGAAGCGTTCCCTGAGTCCTTGCCAGGGTTTTGATGGGACGGAGGACAGCAGCGACATTGACCTGAAAGCTATTTCGGTGGGATATCACTCCCACTTACTGAAGTGACAGATTGTCGCAACTGCCAGCCCGTGGCGATCTGTTCGTAATGTATCCATGCCGTTTACCGTTATGAAAGCCATGTCGCCATCGAGGGGATTTTTTGTTTTTGATTGGGGGGTCCGCGTAGGCATCATTCTCCTTTTGCTCTATCAGTAGAGAACCCCCTGCGGGTGGACGGCTTCCGTTCGCCATGTCGTGAGAAGCTTTGTCGGACGTTGATGTCTTTTTGTAACATATCCTCGGCTTTCACCGCTCTATGGTCTGGGACTGCTTATTTTATTCGCAGCTAACCTACATATCTCGAGGCCGTTCAGTTATCCGCCACCTACTGACCCACCTAGTAGCTTTGAGCTTGAAGCACTAGGATAATAATAATAATAATAATAATAATAATAATATAATAATATATAATAATATAATAATAATAATAATAATAATAATAATAATAATAATAATAATAATAATAATAATAATATAATAATAATAATAATATAATAATAATAATAATAATAATATAATAATAATAATAATAATAATAATAATAATAATAATAATAATAATAATAATATAATAATAATAATAATAATAATAATAATAATAATAATATATAATAATAATAATAATAATAATAATAATAATATATAATAATAATATAATAATAATAATAATAATAATAATAATAATAATAATAATAATAATAATAATAATAATAATAATAATAATAACAATAATAATAATAATAATAATAATAATAATAATAATAATAATAATAATAACAATAATGTTTAACTTCAATTTAATTTAATTTCTTCAAAAATGCAACCCTTTGCTCTTTTTCTTCAATTTGTCAAATACCATTTTATTCAACTTTGAACTTTCGTTCAAAGTTAGTGATGACAATTGTAACGAGCAAAGATGATCAATTCGAGCCTCTCTTGTGACATCTAGGCTTGCTCGCTACTTTTTAACTTACTTGTTTTTACTTTTTTTGGTCTCTTCGAGCCGAGATACATGCTTCCAACAACAAAAAAACTAACCTGTGTCTCTTTTGTTTTTGCAAAGGTTTGACTTCGTCAACACAACCAACATCTACCTAGTGCCTACCCATCACACACTCGCAGCCTACTTATCCATCCCTTCATTTATACAAATAAAAAACAAATACATCACTAAAAAGGTACGTACCGTCATTTTTAGTGAGCATAAACGCGAGTGTTTGAATAAAAATATTCTCTAAAAAATATTTAATACGATACAAAAACAAATATATTGCTCAACTACGGTCGTTCGTTTGTTTGTCCGTCCGTCGGTAATTCGCTTTTCGTAATTTCCAACAGTGCCGGTTTCTCATTGTGTGTAATAATTCTCTTCAAGAATATTACACTCAAAATACATTTGCACATATTCGCTCGTATTTACGATATACGCGTAAAACGAAATAAAAAGTTTGGTGCAAATAAATAAGCAGTGATCTGTGATTTACATTGTTGTTGTGATTGGTGCTTTTGTGTTTTTCAACTCAAAAGAGAATTCAAATAACAATAACAACATAGTATATACGATCACATATCAGTGCTGTAAGCTTGTGGTTGACTGACTTGTGTTAGGTAGTCAGTAACCACCACACCGTGTAATAGGTGTGTTCATTGCAAAAAGTGAAAATTGTTTATTAGGTCTGTTCGGGCCAAAATTAAAAAAATATATTTTTTCAAAAATTTTAATTTTTTCTTAAAAGTTTTAACGGCTCTGGTGGAAATTAACTATTTCGATATTGGATACACCCCATTTTCGGTCGTTTCGATATTTAATAATATTTTTCGTTATTATTATATATTATTAATAAATATCTTTAATATTTTTAATTTTTTAAATATTTCTTTAAATTTTTTTGTTCTTTTCGGAAAAAAAAATTTATTATTTTGAACTGTAGCGTGCATCTTACAGTCCGTGCACCCTACAGTCAGTAATAAATATTAAACAAAATTACTTTTTTTTATTGATTTTTTGCAATTTTTTGGCTATTTGTTTTGGATTTAAATTATTTCTTTTCGGAAATAATTTTGTTGTGTATATTTCGATACACAAATCAAATTCTCTGCACATAACGAAACATACTTTGTCAAATTTGCAAATACTTCTTCAAGTTTTTAGTATTTTTTTAATACTCATAGAAAACCAAGTGTGTATTATTCGATACACAGTGAAAATCTTTCCGATTTCCATTACCTAGATTAAATTTATTTACATTTTCTCATCACTTTTTTTTAAATAAAAAAAAAGAGCTTCTTTATCTAGTTGGGTGTTGTGTTTGTTAGCATTCACTAACAGATAAAAGCATTTTCGTGCTGTTTCAATATAAATTTGAACAATTTCACTCAATTTTCATTGAGTTTTAACAATTTTAAGTTTGTTTACACTGATATTTTCAGATTTGCGATTTTTAAATTCATTTCTTTTTCTCTTTGGCTGGATTCATACAGATTTCTAATTCACAATGCCACTATCTCTACTTGATTTCTTTATCAGAGCAACTGATGCTCTGGTAAAATTTGAAGCCAACTTTACTTCTCTTCGAGAGGAAGAGTTGGACATATATTCCCTTGATGTTCAGGCCGCTGAGGCAAGGGAATTGTGGAGTAAAGTGAAGGAAATGTTTGACCAATGTCTTACATATCTCCAAACTTCTGAAGATGCTGAAAGCGAAGACATCACATCTGCAGAAAGTAAATATGACGTTGCGTATAGGGCATATGTAAAAGTCATTGCTTCAATAAATCGTAAATTGGACCAATTACGTACCTTACAAAAAAATTCTAATCCTTCGTTGGTCCAAAGTTTGAATAGTACCCAGCAGTCTCATCCCTCGAATTCACATGTTTCACATGTAACTAGCACTCCAAGAGTTGTTTCTCCTCCTCATTCAGAAATTTTGCCAGTTGAAGTCAGTCAGTTGAAGTTTTCGCTTCAAATGACAATGTAATGCATAGTCTGAATCTACCGCCATGCGATATAGATGTTTTCAATGGCGATTTCCTTTCCTGGCCTACCTTTAGGGATCTGTTTTCTGCAGTATACATCAACAACAGTCGACTTAGTAACATTGAAAAATTATGTTATTTACTTAAGAAAACCAGTGGGGAAGCCAAAGACATCATTTCGAAGTTTCCGCTGACACACAAAAGTTTCGCTTTAGCGTGGCAGGCCTTAAAGGAGACATATGACAATGTCCGAATCTTGGTTAACAACCAATTGAAATTGCTCTTTGATCTTCCAGTTCTCGATAATGAGTCCAGTGCTGGTTTGAAAAATCTACAACGAGCAATCAATGGATGCATTTCGGCTATGGCGATCTATGACGTTTCTACGAACGACTGGGATCCCATATTAGTCTTCATATGCATTCAAAGATTGCCTAAGCACACGGTCTCGCTTTGGGAGCAGACGGTCAAAGACAAGTCCGCTTTGTCTGATTGGAAGGATTTGGATCGTTTTCTTAGGATCCAGACCCTTACTTGTCTCCGAGACATTCGTGGCATTGACTCGTCAAAAAAGGTTGAGAAAAAAGTGCTGACCCACCTAACAAAGTCCGTACCTGCTGTGTCTTCTAGCGCTTCTTCCTTTAAATCTTGCGTTCTCTGTCCTAAATTGGTTCATCCATTGCGTTTTTGTCCAGAGTTCAAAAAATTATCCATAGAAGGTCGTTTTTCAGTGCTCAAACGCTCCAATTGTTGTCTGAACTGTCTGACGGTTGGTCATGAAGTTAAAAAATGTGTAAGTAAACACAATTGTGGGAAATGCAATAAGCGACATCACACACCTTTACATCGTGAGATGTCAAATCACGCAAATTCTACACCAGCAGCGACTCCGTCGCCAACAACTTCTAACCAATCCATCAATGCGAATCCAAATATTCCCTCGACTTCGTCAGGTATATCCCACTCTGTCAATACACAAGTGTATCATATTTCGCAAAACAAAAATGTTGTTTTGGGTACTGCAATGGTGAATCTAATTCACCAAGGCATCACATACCCTGCTCGTGCCCTAATCGACCCAGCTTCTGCAGCGTCTTTCATCACTGAAAGTTTGCAACGTCGTCTTGGTATTTCTACTATGTCGACCCAAGCTACGATTTCTGGCGTTAATCAAAGTGTTTCCACTACATCCAGAAAATTGTGCTCATTATGCATAGGTTCTCCTATCGACTGATCAATTTTCTTTGAAATCCCAGCTCTAGTGGTTCCCGCTATTTCTGGTAATTTACCCTCCATTTCAATATGTGGTGACATAATTTCCCGTTTGCCAAATATTCGTTTGGCAGATAGAAACTTCTGCGATTCTAGACCAGTTGACCTTCAACTAGGCGCTGATTTATATCCTAGAATCCTTTTACAGGGAATTCAATCGAACATCTTAGGTTCTTTAATGGCACAGATAACTGTTTTCGGCTGGATCATTACTGATCCCATTCCTAATTCTACAATTACGGTTTTAACAACCACTATCAACTTTCCGGAAGAAGATCTTAACAAGACTCTTCTTCGATTCTGGGAATTGGAAGAACCTCCAAAACGCGCTATCTTGTCTGCTTCGGACAAATTCTGTGAGGAAAATTTCAAAAAGACGACTCGTCGGGACTCAGAAGGCAGATATATTGTCACACTTCCTATGATTCCTGAATTCGCAGGCCAACTTGGTCATTCTAGGACCAATTGCTTACGACAATTCTTTCGAAATGAGGCGTCACTCCTAAGAAAACCGCAAATTAAAACCATTTACGATGGGGTGGTCCGGGAATATTTAGAATTAGACCATATGAGACGGGTTTCAACTTCGTCAACAAGCTCTACAGTTTGCTATCTTCCTCACCATCCGGTTATTAATCCGGACAAACAAACAACAAAATTGCGAGTGGTTTTCAATGCCTCGAACAAGACTCCCAACGGAAATAGTCTTAACGATATTCTCTATGTCGGTCCAACTCTTCAGTTGGACCTAGTCCTTCTTATTCTAAGATGGAGACTTTTCCAATTTGTATTCAATTGCGACATAACGCAAATGTACAGGCAAATTCGTGTCGATTCTGCTCATACGCCTCTCCAACGAATTTTATTTCGGGATTCTCCCAACAAACCGGTTCAAGACTTTGAACTTCAAACGGTAACCTTCGGAGTAAACTGTGCTCCTTACCTTGCGATTCGGACTTTACTTCAATTGGCCGATGATACAGAAAATGAATTTCCGCTAGCTGCACATATCCTTCGGAAGTGCATGTACGTAGATGACGTCTTGGCCGGTTATCACGATTTGGAGACAGCGCAAAAATCAAGAGACCAACTCATTGGTGCTCTTTCTTCCGCGAAGTTTGAACTTCGTAAATGGACAGCCAATAATCGAGAAATTTTAGATTGTCTTCCCTTAGATCACCTATATGATGCTAAGCTTCTCACTTTCGTGGAAGCTAGTAGTTCAAAACCGCTGGGCATTCGCTGGAATGCACAGTTGGACCATTTCTATTTCAGTGTAAACCCTCTGGAACACCGGTCCAAATATACTAAACGGGAAGTTTTGTCAACCATCGCCAGGCTCTTCGATCCAGTAGGATGGTTAGGACCAGTAATTGTTGTAGCAAAAATCATCATGCAGCGTATTTGGCTAGACAACATTGGTTGGGACGATTCGCTTCCGTCTTCGACAGAACGCGAATGGGAAAAATTTGTGATTTCTTATCAGGGTGTTAATTCCATATCCATTCCTCGTTGGGTCCAATATTCGCCTCTTTGTCATGTCGAACCTCATGTCTTTTCCGATGCCTCGGAAAAGGCATACGCGGGGGTAGCGTACATTCGTGTCGTTGCTTCAAATGGGAAAATTTTCACAAATTTGCTGACTTGCAAAACAAAAGTAGCTCCGCTTAAGTCCATTTCCCTACCTCGTTTAGAATTATGCGGTGCTGTATTAGCATTAGAACTTGTCAAGGGTATTTTGAGTGAAATTGACATATCTTTTAATAATATCTTTTGTTGGACCGATTCTACGATCGTCCTTTCTTGGCTTCAAAAAACTCCATCTGCATGGTCTACTTTCGTTGCCAATAGGGTATGTCGCATTCAAGGGAATGTTGGACAAAATAAATGGTTTCATGTTCGATCTGAGGACAATCCTGCTGATTTAGGTAGTAGGGGGCTTTCTCCTTCGGAGTTGGCCTCTTCCCAAATTTGGTGGCACGGTCCTCATGGGCTAAGCCTTAATAGTTATAACTGGGAAATTCAAAATGTTTCTGTTGACACTGAGGTCGAACTTCGTCCTGTTAAAAGTCATGTTACTTTTATCAAAGACTATGATGTTTTTGGAACAAATTCATGTAGATTCGCTTCATGGAGGAAACCAATTAATGCTCCGTATGCTTCGCATGGAGTACTGGATTCCTCGCGCTACTTCACTGATTAGGTCAACCATAAGGCATTGCAAATTGTGCGTTTTTAGCAAAGAAGCGTACTTGTACCCAAATTATGGCATCTCTGCCTCCAGAAAGAACGGTTTCGGTTAGGCCTTTCACCTCTACAGGTATCGATTTCGCTGGGCCATTCGACATTAAATCCTTTACAGGTAGATGTTGTAAAATTACAAAGGGGTATGTCTGTGTCTTCGTGTGCTTTTCTACGAAAGCAATACATTTAGAGCTAGCCTCGGATTTATCTACCACTACCTTCCTGGCTGCATTTAATAGATTTATATCTCGTTGTGGATGTCCAAAGACTATCTTCTCGGGCAACGGCACTAACTTCGTTGGTGCATCTAGAGATAGAACGGGAATTTAAGCAAGCATTAAATGAAATTCGCGATAAACTCCGATCAAAGTTTTCCTATCAAGAGCTTTCATGGAGATTTAACCCAGCTGGAGCTCCACATATGGGTGGACTTTGGGTAGCTGCGGTTAAAAGCTTTAAAACTCATTTTAGGAAAATGGATAAAAATTTCAAATATACGTTTGAAGAGTTTTCTACATTGTTAACAAGAATTGAGGCATGCTTAAATTCTCGTCCGCTCTGTCCCATGAATGATAGTCTTGACACTACGGTAACCCTTACACCTCGGCATTTCCTTATAGGATCTCCGATCCTCGCTCCTCCGGAGCCCATAATAAATGAATCTCCATTGGATATCGTTAACCGATATGGAAAATTAAAAGCGCTCTCACAACAATTCTGCCTTCGGTGGAAAGAAGAATATTTAAAGAGCCTCCACTATCGTTACAAGTGGAAATTTCCGCAACGCGATATTCAACCGGATGATTTAGTAGTCCTTCGACAGGAACATTTACCTCCCACAGCGTGGAAATTAGGTCGCGTTGTCCAAGTTTATCCGGGAATTGACGGTCACGTTCGCGTCGCTGATATTAAAACGGAAACCGGTATCGTAAGACGACCTGTAGTTAAGCTGGTCATTTTGACCGACGAAGATTAAAATGTTCACCTCTCTACCATGCCATCTCCACTTTTTTCACCGATGGAAAATTTGAGTCAGATGGCCGCTTCCCTTCCTTATTACGATGAGGACATCCCAATGTCGGATGAAGAGAGAGGTGTCGAGGATGCCATTATTCCTCTGGGCTCCCAAGACTCCGACATACGCGGGGTTAGCAATGCTGCCGCTCCTCTACGGGAACCTGCACCGGCACTGCCAACCAAATCGAACGGCTCTACGGCCGATCTAAAAGCTCCTGCGTCTCCTCTACGGGAGAATAGCACCACAGAGCGTGCACCTAATCCTTCCTTCGGGAATGTCCCGAATTTCTTAAATTGACCTGCGAAAAAAGGATTCGATTTGTGGTTCAGGAGCATTTCTGATCCAATTGTTTAGGCACGTCACATACCCTCCGAAAATGTTTGAGTCCACATCGTTGTCAGAAGTGTAAAGGCGACCACCATACACTTCTTCACCTCGGCAAAAAGCCCCTATCCAAGGGAAATGTCCGACCTTCGGGTAAAAAAGATTCCACGTCTCGTCCATCCACCTCGTCGCATATACCCACTTCGAAAAAGTCCGTTCCAAAGAAGTCCTCTAAACCGAGATTGTCCGCTCCTCCTTGTCCGGTCTCGTCCAAGCCGTCGAGCTTTGTTGTTCCGACTATACAGTCTATTCAGCCCATTGTTACGCTGGGGCCGACAATGGTGGTTAATATTATCCTTCCGGATAGAAAAGTACCAGTCAGAGCGCTGTTGGACCCCTGTGCTGGACATAGTCGTATATGCTCAACGCTGGCTAGTAAGCTTCAGCTTAATTCTCTAAACGTTGGCCAAGAGCTTTATTGCCAACTTACTTTGCAATCATTTCATGATTCGTCCCAACTTTTGTGCGTTTCCGCCAGAAGTATGTCCTTGAGGCATGTGGTCACGCCGTCGCAATCAGCCCCCGACTATTTCAAGGACCATTATGCCGGGATGCAATTGGCAGATCCCGAATTCCATAAGTCCGCTCACGTTGGGCTCATTCTTGGTGCCTGATGTGTACCCGAAGGTAATAAAGTCACAGACTTATTCGAGTCCCGGGTTCCCCTGGGCTCAATTAACCATTTTTGGTTGGGTGATATCGGGTCCTTGTCCACTGTACGATCGCCAGAGATGATCAGCCAACATCTGTCCCTATGGTCAAGCTGATTTTTGGAGGCAATCTTCAATTGTCTCGATGGTTCTACGACCATCAATTGTTTTTTGAAAAAAGTAAGAAAAAATAATAATAAAATGAATTTTATGCTCAAATTTGACGGTTACGCCTCTTGTTTATTATAACTGTATTTCCAAGTTATTATAAGTTAAGATTTGGTTTGTTGTAACATCGCTAGATGTTTCAAGGGTGGCGGTAATGTTTAACTTCAATTTAATATAATTTCTTTAAAAATGCAACCCTTTGCTCTTTTTCTTCAATTTGTCAAATACCATTTTATTCAACTTTGAACTTTCGTTCAAAGTTAGTGATGACAAATTGTAACGAGCAAAGATGATCAATTCGAGCCTCTCTTGTGACATCTAGGCTTGCTCGCTACTTTTTAACTTACTTGTTTTTACTTTTTTTGGTCTCTTCGAGCCGAGATACGTGCTTCCAGCAACAAAAAACTAACCTGTGTCTCTTTTGTTTTTGCAAAGGTTTGACTTCGTCAAAACAACCAGCATCTACCTAGTGCCTACTCATCACACACTCGCAGCCTACTTATCCATCCCTTCATTTATACAAATAAAAAACAAATACATCACTAAAAAGGTACGTACCGTCATTTTTAGTGAGCATAAACGCGAGTGTTTGAATAAAAATATTCTCTAAAAAGTATTTAATACGATACAAAAACAAATATATTGCTCAACTACGGTCGTTCGTTTGTTTGTCCGTCCGTCGGTAATTCGCTTTTCGTAATTTCCAACAGTGCCGGTTTCTCATTGTGTGTAATAATTCTCTTCAAGAATATTACACTCAAAATACATTTGCACATATTCGCTCGTATTTACGATATACGCGTAAAACGAAATAAAAAGTGTGGTGCAAATAAATAAGCAGTGATCTGTGATTTACATTGTTGTTGTGATTGGTGCTTTTGTGTTTTTCAACTCAAAAGAGAATTCAAATAACAATAACAACATAATAGAGGTAAATATAACAACAACAATACGATCACATATCAGTGCTGTATGCTTGTGGTTGACTGACTTGTGTTAGGTAGTCAGTAACCACCACACCGTGTAATAGGTGTGTTCATTGCAAAAAGTGAAAATTGTTTATTAAGTCTGTTCGGGCCAAAATTAAAAATATATATTTTTTCAAAAATTTATTTTTTTCTTAAAAATTTTAACGGCTCTGTTGGAAATTAACTATTTCGTTATTGGATACACCCTATTTTCGGTCGTTTCGATATTTTATAATAATTTTCGTTATTATTATATATTATTAATAAATATCTTTAATATTTTTAATTTTTTTAAATATTTCTTTAAATTTTGTTGTTCTTTTCGGAAAAAAAAATTATTATTTTGAACTGTAGCGTGCATCTTACAGTCCGTGCACCCTACAGTCAGTAATAAATATTAAACAAAATTACTTTTTTTTATTGATTTTTTTGCAATTTTTTGGCTATTTGTTTTGGATTTAAATTATTTCTTTTCGGAAATAATTTTGTTGTGTATATTTCGATACACAAATCAAGTTCTCTGCACATAACGAAACATACTTTGTCAAATTTGCAAATACTTCTTCAAGTTTTTAGTATTTTTTTTAATACTCATAGAAAACCAAGTGTGTATTATTCGATACACAGTGAAAATCTTTTCGATTTTCATTACCTAGAAAATTTATTTACATTTTCTCATCACTTTTTTTTAAATTTAAAAAAAAAGAGTTTCTTTATCTAGTTGGGTGTTGTGTTTGTTAGCATTCACTAACAGATAAAAGCATTTTCGTGCTGTTTCAATATAAATTTGAACAATTTCACTCAATTTTCATTGAGTTTTACCAATTTTAAGTTTGTTTACACTAATATTTTCAGATTTGCGATTTTTAAATTCATTTCTTTTTCTCTTTGGCTGGATTCATACAGATTTCTAATTCACAATGCCACTATTTCCACTTGATTTCTTTATCAGAGCAACTGATGCTCTGGTAAAATTTGAAGCCAACTTTACTTCTCTTCGAGAGGAAGAGTTGGACATATATTCCCTTGATGTTCAGGCCGCTGAGGCAAGGGAATTGTGGAGTAAAGTGAAGGAAATGTTGGACCAATGTCTTACATATCTCCAAACTTCTGAAGATGCTGAAAGCGAAGACATCACATCTGCAGAAAGTAAATATGACGTTGCGTATAGGGCATATGTAAACGTCATTGCTTCAATAAATCGTAAATTGGACCAATTACGTACCTTACAAAAAAATTCTAATCCTTCGTTGGTCCAAAGTTTGAATAGTACCCAGCAGTCTCATCCCTCGAATTCACATGTTTCACATGTAACTAGCACTCCAAGAGTTGTTTCTCCTCCTCATTCAGAAATTTTGCCAGTTGAAGTCAGTCAGTTGAAGTTTTCGCTTCAAATGACAATGTAATGCATAGTCTGAATCTACCGCCATGCGATATAGATGTTTTCAATGGCGATTTCCTTTCCTGGCCTACCTTTAGGGATCTGTTTTCTGCAGTATACATCAACAACAGTCGACTTAGTAACATTGAAAAATTATGTTATTTACTTAAGAAAACCAGTGGGGAAGCCAAAGACATCATTTCGAAGTTTCCGCTGACACACAAAAGTTTCGCTTTAGCGTGGCAGGCCTTAAAGGAGACATATGACAATGTCCGAATCTTGGTTAACAACCAATTGAAATTGCTCTTTGATCTTCCAGTTCTCGATAATGAGTCCAGTGCTGGTTTGAAAAATCTACAACGAGCAATCAATGGATGCATTTCGGCTATGGCGATCTATGACGTTTCTACGAACGACTGGGATCCCATATTAGTCTTCATATGCATTCATAGATTGCCTAAGCACACGGTCTCGCTTTGGGAGCAGACGGTCAAAGACAAGTCCGCTTTGTCTGATTGGAAGGATTTGGATCGTTTTCTTAGGATCCAGACCCTTACTTGTCTCCGAGACATTCGTGGCATTGACTCGTCAAAAAAGGTTGAGAAAAAAGTGCTGACCCACCTAACAAAGTCCGTACCTTCTGTGTCTTCTAGCGCTTCTTCCTTTAAATCTTGCGTTCTCTGTCCTAAATTGGTTCATCCATTGCGTTTTTGTCCAGAGTTCAAAAAATTATCCATAGAAGGTCGTTTTTCAGTGCTCAAACGCTCCAATTGTTGTCTGAACTGTCTGACGGTTGGTCATGAAGTTAAAAAATGTGTAAGTAAACACAATTGTGGGAAATGCAATAAGCGACATCACACACATTTACATCGTGAGATGTCAAATCACGCAAATTCTACACCAGCAGCGACTCCGTCACCAACAACTTCTAACCAATCCATCAATGCGAATCCAAATATTCCCTCGACTTCGTCAGGTATCCCACTCTGCCAATAGGCAAGTGTATCATATTTCGCAAAACAAAAATGTTGTTTTGGGTACTGCAATGGTGAATCTAATTCACCAAGGCATCACATACCCTGCTCGTGCCCTAATCGACCCAGCTTCTGAAGCGTCTTTCATCACTGAAAGTTTGCAACGTCGTCTTGGTATTTCTACTATGTCGACCCAAGCTACGATTTCTGGCGTTAATCAAAGTGTTTCCACTACATCCAGAAAATTGTGCTCATTATGCATAGGTTCTCCTATCGACTGATCAATTTTCTTTGAAATCCCAGCTCTAGTGGTTCCCGCTATTTCTGGTAATTTACCCTCCATTTCAATATGTGGTGACATAATTTCCCGTTTGCCAAATATTCGTTTGGCAGATAGAAACTTCTGCGATTCTAGACCAGTTGACCTTCAACTAGGCGCTGATTTATATCCTAGAATCCTTTTACAGGGAATTCAATCGAACATCTTAGGTTCTTTAATGGCACAGAGAACTGTTTTCGGCTGGATCATTACTGATCCCATTCCCAATTCTACAATTACGGTTTTAACAACCACTATCAACTTTCCGGAAGAAGATCTTAACAAGACTCTTCTTCGATTCTGGGAATTGGAAGAACCTCCAAAACGCGCTATCTTGTCTCCTTCGGACAAATTCTGTGAGGAAAATTTCAAAAAGACGACTCGTCGGGACTCAGAAGGCAGATATATTGTCACACTTCCTATGATTCCTGAATTCGCAGGCCAACTTGATCATTCTAGGACCAATTGCTTACGACAATTCTTTCGAAATGAGGCGTCACTCCTAAGAAAACCGCAAATTAAAACCATTTACGATGGGGTGGTCCGGGAATATTTAGAATTAGACCATATGAGACGGGTTTCAACTTCGTCAACAAGCTCTACAGTTTGCTATCTTCCTCACCATCCGGTTATTAATCCGGACAAACAAACAACAAAATTGCGAGTGGTTTTCAATGCCTCGAACAAGACTCCCAACGGAAATAGTCTTAACGATATTCTCTATGTCGGTCCAACTCTTCACTTGGACCTAGTCCTTCTTATTCTAAGATGGAGACTTTTCCAATTTGTATTCAATTGCGACATAACGCAAATGTACAGGCAAATTCGTGTCGATTCTGCTCATACGCCTCTCCAACGAATTTTATTTCGGGATTCTCCCAACAAACCGGTTCAAGACTTTGAACTTCAAACGGTAACCTTCGGAGTAAACTGTGCTCCTTACCTTGCGATTCGGACTTTACTTCAATTGGCCGATGATACAGAAAATGAATTTCCGCTAGCTGCACATATCCTCCGGAAGTGCATGTACGTAGATGACGTCTTGGCCGGTTATCACGATTTGGAGACAGCGCAAAAATCAAGAGACCAACTCATTGGTGCTCTTTCTTCCGCGAAGTTTGAACTTCGTAAATGGACAGCCAATAATCGAGAAATTTTAGATTGTCTTCCCTTAGATCACCTATATGATGCTAAGCTTCTCACTTTCGTGGAAGCTAGTAGTTCAAAACCGCTGGGCATTTGACCATTTCTATTTCAGTGTAAACCCTCTGGAACACCGGTCCAAATATACTAAACGGGAAGTTTTGTCAACCATCGCCAGGCTCTTCGATCCAGTAGGATGTTTAGGACCAGTAATTGTTGTAGCAAAAATCATCATGCAGCGTATTTGGCTAGACAACATTGGTTGGGACGATTCGCTTCCGTCTTCGACAGAACGCGAATGGGAAAAAATTGTGATTTCTTATCAGGGTGTTAATTCCATATCCATTCCTCGTTGGGTCCAATATTCGCCTCTTTGTCATGTCGAACCTCATGTCTTTTCCGATGCCTCGGAAAAGGCATACGCGGGGGTAGCGTACATTCGTGTCGTTGCTTCAAATGGGAAAATTTTCACAAATTTGCTGACTTGCAAAACAAAAGTAGCTCCGCTTAAGTCCATTTCCCTACCTCGTTTAGAATTATGCGGTGCTGTATTGGCATTGGAACTTGTCAAGGGTATTTTGAGTGAAATTGACATATCTTTTAATAATATCTTTTGTTGGACCGATTCTACGATCGTCCTTTCTTGGCTTCAAAAAACTCCATCTGCATGGTCTACTTTCGTTGCCAATAGGGTATGTCGCATTCAAGGGAATGTTGGACAAAATAAATGGTTTCATGTTCGATCTGAGGACAATCCTGCTGATTTAGGTAGTAGGGGGCTTTCTCCTTCGGAGTTGGCCTCTTCCCAAATTTGGTGGCACGGTCCTCATGGGCTAAGCCTTAATAGTTCTAACTGGGAAATTCAAAATGTTTCTGTTGACACTGAGGTCGAACTTCGTCCTGTTAAAAGTCATGTTACTTTTATCAAAGACTATGATGTTTTTGGAACAAATTCATGTAGATTCGCTTCATGCAGGAAACCAATTAATGCTCCGTATGCTTCGCATGGAGTACTGGATTCCTCGCGCTACTTCACTGATTAGGTCAACCATAAGGCATTGCAAATTGTGCGTTTTTAGCAAAGAAGCGTACTTGTACCCAAATTATGGCATCTCTGCCTCCAGAAAGAACGGTTTCGGTTAGGCCTTTCACCTCTACAGGTATCGATTTCGCTGGGCCATTCGACATTAAATCCTTTACAGGTAGATGTTGTAAAATTACAAAGGGGTATGTCTGTGTCTTCGTGTGCTTTTCTACGAAAGCAATACATTTAGAGCTAGCCTCGGATTTATCTACCACTACCTTCCTGGCTGCATTTAATAGATTTATATCTCGTTGTGGATGTCCAAAGACTATCTTCTCGGGCAACGGCACTAACTTCGTTGGTGCATCTAGAGATAGAACGGGAATTTAAGCAAGCATTAAATGAAATTCGCGATAAACTCCGATCAAAGTTTTCCTATCAAGAGCTTTCATGGAGATTTAACCCAGCTGGAGCTCCACATATGGGTGGACTTTGGGTAGCTGCGGTTAAAAGCTTTAAAACTCATTTTAGGAAAATGAATAAAAATTTCAAATATACGTTTGAAGAGTTTTCTACATTGTTAACAAGAATTGAGGCATGCTTAAATTCTCGTCCGCTCTGTCCCATGAATGATAGTCTTGACACTACGGTAACCCTTACACCTCGGCATTTCCTTATAGGATCTCCGATCCTCGCTCCTCCGGAGCCCATAATAAATGAATCTCCATTGGATATCGTTAAACGATATGGAAAATTAAAAGCGCTCTCACAACAATTCTGCCTTCGGTGGAAAGAAGAATATTTAAAGAGCCTCCACTATCGTTACAAGTGGAAATTTCCGCAACGCGATATTCAACCGGATGATTTAGTAGTCCTTCGACAGGAACATTTACCTCCCACAGCGTGGAAATTAGGTCGCGTTGTCCAAGTTTATCCGGGAATTGACGGTCACGTTCGCGTCGCTGATATTAAAACGGAAACCGGTATCGTAAGACGACCTGTAGTTAAGCTGGTCATTTTGACCGACGAAGATTAAAATGTTCACCTCTCTACCATGCCATCTCCACTTTTTTCACCGATGGAAAATTTGAGTCAGATGGCCGCTTCCCTTCCTTATTACGATGAGGACATCCCAATGTCGGATGAAGAGAGAGGTGTCGAGGATGCCATTATTCCTCTGGGCTCCCAAGACTCCGACATACGCGGGGTTAGCAATGCTGCCGCTCCTCTACGGGAACCTGCACCGGCACTGCCAACCAAATCGAACGGCTCTACGGCCGATCTAAAAGCTCCTGCGTCTCCTCTACGGGAGAATAGCACCGCAGAGCTTAAACCTAATCCGAGATCTTCGTCCCAAACGGCAGGAGATACCGCTCAGGTGCTCCTGGGCTCAACCAGTGGTCTTTCGTCCTTCGGGAATGTCCCGAATTTCTTAAATTGACCTGCGAAAAAAGGATTCGATTTGTGGTTCAGGAGCATTTCTGATCCAATTGTTTAGGCACGTCACATACCCTCCGAAAATGTTTGAGTCCACATCGTTGTCAGAAGTGTAAAGGCGACCACCATACACTTCTTCACCTCGGCAAAAAGCCCCTATCCAAGGGAAATGTCCTACCTTCGGGTAAAAAAGATTCCACGTCTCGTCCATCCACCTCGTCGCATATACCCACTTCGAAAAAGTCCGTTCCAAAGAAGTCCTCTAAACCGAGATTGTCCGCTCCTCCTTGTCCGGTCTCGTCCAAGCCGTCGAGCTTTGTTGTTCCGACTATATAGTCCATTCAGCCCATTGTTACGCTGGGGCCGACAATGGTGGTTAATATTATCCTTCCGGATAGAAAAGTACCAGTCAGAGCGCTGTTGGACCCCTGTGCTGGACATAGTCGTATATGCTCAACGCTGGCTAGTAAGCTTCAGCTTAATTCTCTAAACGTTGGCCAAGAGCTTTATTGCCAACTTACTTTGCAATCATTTCATGAATCGTCCCAACTTTTGCGCGTTTCCGCCAGAAGTATGTCCTTGAGGCATGTGGTCACGGCGTCGCAATCAGCCCCCGACTATTTCAAGGACCATTATGCCGGGATGCAATTGGCAGATCCCGAATTCCATAAGTCCGCTCACGTTGGGCTCATTCTTGGTGCCTGATGTGTACCCGAAGGTAATAAAGTCACAGACTTATTCGAGTCCCGGGTTCTCCTGGGCTCAATTAACCATTTTCGGTTGGGTGATATCGGGTCCTTGTCCACTGTACGATCGCCAGAGATGATCAGCCAACATCTGTCCTTATGGTCAAGCTGATTTTGGAGGCAATCTTCAATTGTCTCGATGGTTCTACGACCATCAATTGTTTTTTGAAAAAAGTAAGAAAAAATAATAATAAAATGAATTTTATGCTCAAAATTGACGGTTACGCCTCTTATTTATTATAATTGTATTTCCAAGTTATTATAAGTTAAGATTTGGTTTGTTGTAACATCGCTAGATGTTTCAAGGGTGGCGGTAATGTTTAACTTCAATTTAATATAATTTCTTTAAAAATGCAACCCTTTGCTCTTTTTCTTCAATTTGTCAAATACCATTTTATTCAACTTTGAACTTTCGTTCAAAGTTAGTGATGACAAATTGTAACGAGCAAAGATGATCAATTCGTTTTCGTCCAACAACATCGAGCAACACCCATTGTCCAAAAGGTAAAGTTATATTAGTTTTTCGACTAATATAATATTCAATAAAACCGCCAATTTTATTATTTAAAAATTTTAAATATTTGTGTTTATTTTCCTTTTTTTCATTTTCGCTGCTCCGCAACAAATAATAATAATAATAATAATAATAATAATAATAATAATAATAATAATAATAATAATAATAATAATAATAATAATAATAATAATAATAATAATAATAATAATAATAATAATAATAATAATAATAATAATAATAATAATAATAATAATAATAATAATAATAATAATAATAATATAATAATAATAATAATAATAATAATAATAATAATAAAATAATAATAATAATAATAATAATAATAATAATAATAATAATAATAATAATAATAATAATAATAATAATAATAATAATAATAATAATAATAATAATAATAATAATAATAATAATAATATTTTTTTTTTGCGGGTAGGGATGGGAATATGCTTTACGCATGTGACGATGTCGTCACATTCGGGTCTATACCGAATGCTAAAAACCCACCTCCTTTCACCCCGGAGGTTATGCCCCACCTCGGAACTACTTTCGCATTACTTCAAGGTGGACCCCCATTGTGGTGTGTGACCAATGTCTCTATTTTGAACCTGCGTCCAGGCACCGCTTGTTATCAATTTTATTTTTAGAGGGAAGAATCTAGGTCTGCCTTCTTCTTACGGAGAATTCCACGAACTTTGCTGTCGCATCCCAAGCTCTTTCGGATTGCAGTATTTTTCTTGCTATGTTTGTCATTGAAACCTGGCCTATCTCCGATTCAAGGCGGTTGCGTAATTCCGACCAGCGGTTACACTGGAAAAAGGTGTGTTCCACGTCGTCCGTCACTTGCTCTTCCTCATATATACAGAATGGAGAGCTGCATTTGCCCATTTTGTACAAGTACTTCCGAAAGTACCCATGACCTGATAGCATCTGAGTTATGTAGTAGTTTACCTCTCCGTGTTTTCTGTTGTACCAGTCTTGTACGTCTGGGATTAGTTTCCGTGTGCATTTACCAAGAGTTCCGTTTTGCCATCTTGCTTGCCATTTTTCTAATGTTTTTTGGCGGGCGTGTTCTGCTTCTTGCTCATTTCGAACCCTGGCTTGACATATGTTATACCGCTCTATTGCCTGTAAGTCAATAGGAATCATTCCAGCAATAACTAGCACGGCATCAGCAGATACAGTGCGATAGGCTGAGGTTACCCGTAACGCTGCTGTTCTTTGAACAGAAAGTAATTTACTCGCTCTTGCTTTAATTTTTAATACTGGGGCCCAAATTTCTGAACCATACAGCAGTATACTATTACATGCCTCCATAATAATTTTCCTCCTACTTGCTTTTATTACTGCGGCTATATCATCAGCGTAGCCCACGAGATAAGTGTCATGTGGCATTTCAATTTTAAGGATTTCGTCATACGTGGCGTTCCAAAGGTCCGGTCCCAATATAGAGCCTTGAGCGGCCCCTGACGTTACTTGCATGGCTTTTTTCCCGTGTTTGGTGTCATACACCAAAATCCTATTTCTTAAATAATCTCTTATTATATTACGTAAGTATGCAGGTATCTTAAAAATTTTATCTAGAGTCTCAATTACGTCTACCCATCGCAAGCTGTTGAAAGCATTTTTCACATCTAATGTTACCAACAGTATGATGGGACGAGAGTAGTGATTTCCAGTTTGTTTACTTTCTGCAGTGTGTATTACATCTCTGAGGGCTCCTATTGTTGTCTTACCCGGGCGAAAACTGTGTTGCCTGCTGGACAGACCACCTGCTGCATTCATGGATTCATTTAGTCTTGGCTTAATTAACCTTTCCAGTAACTTTCCAGCTGTGTCCAGCATACAAAGTGGTCTGTATGCTGATGGTTCTGTGCGGTCTCCTTTTCCTTTGCTTAGTAGGACTAGTTTCTGTATTTTCCATGGTTCTGGAAAAATACCCTTTTTCAGACATTTGTTATACATCTTGAGCAGCATATCAGGGCGACTTTTTGATATTACTTTTATAATTTCACTTGGTATACCATCGGGGCCGGGGGCTTTGTTTATTTTGAGACTGCCTGCTGCTGTTTGAAGCTTTCTTATTGTAAACAATGGTATGTCTGCGGGAGACCCATGTTCAGTTGCATCTGCTATGATGCTATGTTTTGGGAATAGAGTGCAGACAATATTGTCCATAACATTGTCGTCCATTAGATCTGCAGTATTTTGCGATCCTAATTTTTGCATCACGACCTTGTAGCCAAGTCCCCATGGGTTCTGGTTAATGTCTGCCCTTAATTCTTGCCATTTGTTTTTCTTGCTTCTGAAGATGGCCGTCTGCAGCTGTTTTTTTGCATCTTTATATGCAGCATGCTCCATTTGCGCCTCCCCTCTTCGTCTCGCTCGCGTGTATTTTCTCCTTGTCTTTAAACATTTTCGTCGGAATTCGCCGATTGTGGTGTTCCACCAGTACACCTTTCTTCGCGTTCCTTGGGTTATTAATTTTGGCATGGCCTTCTGACAACTCTTTAGTATTATATCCATTACGCGATTGACGGTGTGGATTGCATCTTTTTCGGATCTATAATACGCTTTCCTCTAGGATCTGTTGTTGGCATCCCCCATTCTACCGCCCGGGAGTTAAAGTCCCTTGCGATTATGATGTCTCCATCTCTATGTCTTGCGAAGTCTTCAATATCGTCTAATTTTTGTTGAAAAGAATCTATATGATCACTAGGGGTGAGATAGCAGCTGACGATAGTAAGACCGTATCCGCTCTGGTCAATGGCTTGTTTACTGCTCGGGAGCCATATTGATGCCGTTTTTGATTCATCTTCGACCCATTTTCCTGTTTCAATGCTTTTGTATTGTTCGCTGATTATGACAATATCAGCCCCCTCTTCGTATATACTTCGTACTATCCATGAAAACCCATTTCCGTATCCGCTCTGGTCAATGTCTTGTTTACTGCTCGGGAGCCATATTGACGCCGTTTTTGATTCATCTTCGACCCATTTTCCTGTGTCAATGCTTTTGTATTGTTCGCTGATTATGACAATATCAGCCCCCTCTTCGTATACTATTTGGCCCAGTAGCGAATGCGCAACTTTTCCGCGATGCATATTGGCCTGGAGGAATTTCATTGTGTTCTGTACTGGTTTGGATTGCAGCTATAACTCCCGGGCATATGACTCGCTTGGTTCTTGTTATACTGCGAGCAGATGCAGCAATTCGCTGTGTTCACACACTCTTTCAATTTATGTCCTTTTTGACCACATTTTATACAAATTCCCATACCTTTGCGGTCTGGTCCCTTGCATTCCCACTGCATGTGTCCTGATTCGAAACACCTGTAGCATCGCTTCACTTCTACCTTGTATTTTATCTTGCAGTATGTCCATCCTACTAATATCCTACGCTTCTCCATGAGTTTGTTTGCATCTGCTGCGGGCAAAGACACGAAAGCCCGCTTCTGCTCTCTTATGTTGGCTGCCGTTAGTCGAATGTTTACTTATTATTTCGCTGCGTTAACAGTTTTTATTATGGAATCAATTACCTCGTCTTCAGTTGTGAGGACGTCGAGATCTTGAATTTCGATAGTTGCCTTAGTCTTCACGCTGTTCAGTATGGCTTCCTCCTTTAGTGATCCCTTGATAGTCTCGCGAAATTCCTCTTTATTTCCTCCTTTTCCCATTATAAGGAGTAGGGAACCTCTTTT
>NW_026712300.1:11281840-11289340 GCF_030504385.1 Musca domestica
TATGCAACATTTTGGTTTGTTTTTGCACTGTTTAAGTTTGTGCCCCTTTTCTCCGCAGCGGATGCACAGATCCATACTCTTTCTGTCAGGCCCTTTGCATTCATACTGCTTGTGTCCGGTATCAAAACATCTGTAACAGCGTTTAGTTTCTTCTCTGTACTTCACTATGCAGCTTGTCATTCCAACCTTCAACCGTTTTGTTTCCAGGATTCTGTTGGCTTCCATTACGGGTAACGTCACGAAAGCTCTTTTTTGTTCCCGATAATTTGGAGCTGTAAGGTGTACCCCAATGTCTGCGATTGCAGCTTTTGTAGCATCATGTACCGCAAGTTGTACCTCCTCTGTAGTCGTCAAGGTGTCTAGGTCTTGTATTTCGATGGTGGCCTTAGGCTTTCTTTCCTCTACTGTAGCTGCTTCCTTAAGGGTGACTTTAATGGCCTCACAGAACTTTTCATGTTGTCAACCTTTTGCCATGACCAAAAGTATTGCCCCTGTTTTGCTTTTGCTAATGGATCGTATAGCTACTTCTGTTTCTTCAGGTCTGACATTTTGCCTGATATTTTTAAGAACGTCTGAGTAACTGTGCCCAGAGCTTGGCTTAATAATTACCGCATCGGGTCTATTCTTAGCCTTCTTCTTCCGATTCTTGCTTACGATTTTCCATTTTGCGTCATCTTCCGCTTGTGTTCGGATCGGTATAACATTCTTGGAAGTATCTACAGCCTTCTTCTTATGCCTTTTTTCCGGGTTAGTTTCGACTGGACTTGGCGCACTTCTCTTATATTGAGAAGCCTGAGGCGTTTGCGGCGGCAAACACATCATTTGCTCTATTCTTGGAAGATTGTTTGCTTGTCTCTCTTTCTCTGCTGCTTTCCAGTTCCTTCTGTAATCGGCAATTACGTCCAGTAACTCGTCTAATTCAGAGACTCCAGTTTGTACGTCTCTACTAATGTTCCGCTGTTTATTTATTGCTTCTCGCATTTTCTGAAGCACCTTGTGGCATTTCACTAAAGCTTCCTCCTCTGATGCTCTCATTTGCAGTATGTACTCTTGTTTGGGAGAGTGCATAGCCGGAGCTATAAGTGTTTCTGCTACTGCTGTTGACTGTGGAGTTTTACCGTTTATTAGCACAGCTTCTTCAGGTTCTACAGCTACTATCGGTGAATTTACTGGTGTGCGTTTTGTCCTTGAGCTGATTCGAAAGGCGCTAACTGTATCTTCCGTGGATTTTGGGGTTTCTGTTGTCATCATTTTTTGTTGTTGGGTCCCAACTCAGAGCCGTTATCCTTATGCGTAATGCAGTTGCTCCTTAGTGACCCCCAGGGTGCCTTTGCAAGCAGTGAGGTCCTCGCAAGGGTTGACACAAGGCTTTATGGGCACTTATGTTCAGAGCCGGGTCGAGCACTAATCAGGATGTTATCAACTGAACCTGCAAGGCCAATTGAATGGCGACGAAATAAAGAGCGTTTTCTAAGTCCTTGCCAGGGTTTTAGTGGGACGGAAGACACGCACGTCATTAGCCTGAAAGCCATTTCGGCGGGATTTCACTCCCACTTACTGAGGTAACAGAATGGCATGTGTGCCAGCCAGAGGCAATCAGTTTCATAATGTATTCGTATCGTATACCATTTACATAGCCAGGTCGACGTCTTGATTGAGGGACCACGGAGGCATCACTCTCCGATTTACTTTATCGTTAAAAGCACCCCCTGTGGGTGGCTGCATAATTAGATGGCGGCTTCCATTCGCCATGTCGTGAGAGGCTTCATCGGACGTTAATGTCTTTTTATAACCTATCCTCGGCCTTCACCGCTCAATGGTCTGGGACTGCTTATTTTATTCGCAGCTAACCTACATATCTGGAGGCCGTTCAGTTATCCGCCACCTACTGACCCACTTAGTAGCTTTGAGCTTGAAGCACTAGGATAATAATAATAATAATAATAATATAATATATAATAATAATAATATAATAATATAATAATAATAATAATAATAATAATAATAATAATAATAATAATAATAATAATAATAATAATAATAATATAATAATAATAATAATAATAATAATAATAATAATAATATAATAATAATAATATAATAATAATAATAATAATAATAATAATAATAATAATAATAATAATACTAATATATAATAATAATAATAATAATAATAATAATAATAATAATAATAATAATAATAATAATATAATATTAATATACTTAATAATAATAATATTAATCTAATAATAAAAAATAATAATCATAATAATAATAATAATAATAATAATAATAATAATCATAATAATATAATAATAATAATAATAATAATAATAATAATAATAATAATATAATAATAATAATAATAATATAATAATAATATAATAATAATAATAATAAAATAATAATATAATAATATAACTAATATATAATATAATAATAATATAATAATAATAATAATAATAATAATAAATTATAATAATAATAATAATAATAATAATAATAATAATAATATATAATAATAATAATATAATAATAATATAATAATAATAATAATAATAATAATAATAATAATAATAATAATAATACTAATAAAATAATAAATAATAATAATAATAATAATAATAATAATAATAATAATAATAATAATAATAATAATAATAATAACAATGATACTAATAATAATAATGATAATAATAATAATAATAATAATAATAATAATAATAATAATAATACTAATAATAATAATAATAATAATAATAATAATAATAATAATAATAATAATAAAAATAATAATAATAATAATAATAATAATAATAATAATAATAATAATAATAATAATAATAATAATAATAATAATAATAATAAAGTTAAAGGATTTTACACGATCGCGAATAAAAAAAATAATTCCAAGGCGCTTCTAACTGCGCTTGATTAAATAAACACGGATATTTAATTTTTTAACAATTATAACGATTCACACTTTAATGATACTCAAAATAATTAATTACATAGAAGATATTAATATTTAATGAGCTGCACTCGAAATAGCCAAAGCCAAGACTGCCGGTTGCCTTCCAGCTTTGTTGGCTCGATGGTTCTATTGATTTCCTTCGACCAACACGCGCCAGTATGCAGGTGCTGATACTGCAGAAAGAATTTCTCATCGCTTGCAATATCGAAATTGGATCGGAAGCGCGTGTTGCAATCAAAATGATATGAGCTTAAGTTGCGGAAGCGACAGTGTCGCCAATGTCGTTTACTTTATGATTATTATTATTATTATTATTATTGTTATTATTATTATTATTATTTTATCTTGCAGTATGTCCATCCTACTAATATCCTAAGCTTCTCCATGAGTTTGTTTGCATCTGCTGCGGGCAAAGACACGAAAGCCCGCTTCTGCTCTCTTATGTTGGCTGCCGTTAGTCGAATGTTTACTTATTCTTTCGCTGCGTTAACAGTTTTTATTATGGAATCAATTACCTCGTCTTCAGTTGTGAGGACGTCGAGATCTTGAATTTCGATAGTTGCCTTAGTCTTCACGCTGTTCACTATGGCTTCCTCCTTTAGTGATCCCTTGATAGTCTCGCGAAGTTCCTCTTTATTTCCTCCTTTTCCCATTATAAGGAGTAGGGAACCTCTTTTTGTCTTTCTCACTGATTGAACTGCAACGTCTGTGTTTTCGGGGTTCACCTTTTCCCGTAGCCGTCTTAAAACATCAGCATAGCTGTGGCCGTCTCGAGGTTTTATAACAACAGCTTCTTGTCGGACTTTCGGTCTTTTAATGTTCGGCTTCCTGTTTCTGTTTACAGTTTTCCACTCGGGCTCTTTTTCTGTTGAATGTCGATCACCTTCTACTTCTACAGCAGTTTCTGTAGGTTTTTTCTTATGTTTTTTCTCCGTTTTTGTTTCGCCAGGACTTGACGCACTACGCTTATTTTGAACGTATTTGATTTCGGGGTAAGTAGGTCCACCTCGAGCTCCACGTTACGGAGTTTACTTGCTCCTCTTTCCTTTTCAGCCGACTTCCAATTTCGTCTGCAGTCCGCTATAACATCTAATAGTTCTTCCAATTCGGTCACTCCGTTTTGAACGTTTTTAGTGATGTTGCGCTGTTTTTTGATGGCCTCTCTCATCTTACGTAACACATTGTTACATTTCGAAAGAGCTTCTTCCTCGGATTTTCTCATCTGGAGTATAAACTCCTGTTTAGGCGAGATATGGGTCCTCTCTGCGAGGGGTGCTCCTGTATTAATCTTTGGGGTTGCGTTATCAATTTTCGCAATATCTACAGCTACTGCTGGCGAGTTCACCGGTGTCTCCTTTGTTCTTGAACTCATCTCAAAGGCGGGTTCTCCTTCTGCAGTGTTTTTGGTGGTTTCAATTGTTGTCATCGTTTCTTATGGGTCCCAACTCAGAGCCGTTATCCTTCCTCGTATTGCAGTTGTCCTTTAAGTGACCCCGAGGGTACCTTTGCAAGCAGTGAGGTCCTCGCGAGGGTTGACACAAGACCTTATGAGTACTTGTGTTCAGAGCCGGGTCGGACATTAATCAGGATAGTCATATCAACTGAACCTGCAAGGTCAAATCAATGACGACGAAGTAAGAAGCGTTCCCTGAGTCCTTGCCAGGGTTTTGATGGGACGGAGGACAGCAGCGACATTGACCTGAAAGCTATTTCGGTGGGATATCATTCCCACTTACTGAAGTGATAGATTGTCGCAACTGCCAGCCCGTGGCGATCTGTTCGTAATGTATCCATGCCGTTTACCGTTATGAAAGCCATGTCGTCATCGAGGGGATTTTTTGTTTTTGATTGGGGGGTCCGCGTAGGCATCATTCTCCTTTTGCTCTATCAGTAGAGCACCGCCTGCGGGTGGACGACTTCCGTTCGCCATGTCGTGAGAAGCTTTGTCGGACGTTGATGTCTTTTTGTAACATATCCTCGGCTTTCACCGCTCTATGGTTCGCAGCTAACCTACATATCTCGAGGCCGTTCAGTTATCCGCCACCTACTGACCCACCTAGTAGCTTTGAGCTTGAAGTACTAGGATAATAATAATAATAATAATAATAATAATAATAATAATAATAATAATAATAATAATAATAATAATAATAATAATAATAATAATAATAATAATAATATAATAATAATAATAATAATAATAATAATAATAATAATAATAATAATATAATAATAATAATAATAATAATAATAATAATAATAATAATAATAATAATAATAATAATAATAATAATAATAATAATAATAATAATAATAATAATAATAATAATAATAATAATAATAATAATAATAATAATAATAATAATAATAATAATAATAATAATAATAATAATAATAATAATAATAATAATAATAATAATAATAATAATAATAATAATATAATAATAATAATAATAATAATAATAATAATAATAATAATAATAATAATAATAATAATAATAATAATAATAATAATAATAATAATAATAATAATAATAATAATAATAATAATAATAATAATAATAATAATAATAACAATAATAATAATAATAATAATAATAATAATAATAATAATAATAATAATAATAATAATAATAATAATAATAATAATAATAATAAAGTTAAAGGATTTTACACGATCGCGAATAAAAAAAATAATTCCAAGGCGCTTCTAACTGCGCTTGATTAAATAAACACGGATATTTAATTTTTTAACAATTATAACGATTCACACTTTAATGATACTCAAAATAATTAATTACATAGAAGATATTAATATTTAATGAGCTGCACTCGAAATAGCCAAAGCCAAGACTGCCGGTTGCCTTCCAGCTTTGTTGGCTCGATGGTTCTATTGATTTCCTTCGACCAACACGCGCCAGTATGCAGGTGCTGATACTGCAGAAAGAATTTCTCATCGCTTGCAATATCGAAATTGGATCGGAAGCGCGTGTTGCAATCAAAATGATATGAGCTTAAGTTGCGGAAGCGACAGTGTCGCCAATGTCGTTTACTTTATGATTATTATTATTATTATTATTATTATTATTATTATTATTATTATTATTATTATTATTATTGTTATTATTATTATTATTATTATTATTATTATTTTATCTTGCAGTATGTCCATCCTACTAATATCCTAAGCTTCTCCATGAGTTTGTTTGCATCTGCTGCGGGCAAAGACACGAAAGCCCGCTTCTGCTCTCTTATGTTGGCTGCCGTTAGTCGAATGTTTACTTATTCTTTCGCTGCGTTAACAGTTTTTATTATGGAATCAATTACCTCGTCTTCAGTTGTGAGGACGTCGAGATCTTGAATTTCGATAGTTGCCTTAGTCTTCACGCTGTTCACTATGGCTTCCTCCTTTAGTGATCCCTTGATAGTCTCGCGAAGTTCCTCTTTATTTCCTCCTTTTCCCATTATAAGGAGTAGGGAACCTCTTTTTGTCTTTCTCACTGATTGAACTGCAACGTCTGTGTTTTCGGGGTTCACCTTTTCCCGTAGCCGTCTTAAAACATCAGCATAGCTGTGGCCGTCTCGAGGTTTTATAACAACAGCTTCTTGTCGGACTTTCGGTCTTTTAATGTTCGGCTTCCTATTTCTGTTTACAGTTTTCCACTCGGGCTCTTTTTCTGTTGAATGTCGATCACCTTCTACTTCTACAGCAGTTTCTGTAGGTTTCTTCTTATGTTTTTTCTCCGTTTTTGTTTCGCCAGGACTCGACGCACTACGCTTATTTTGAACGTATTTGATTTCGGGGTAAGTAGGTCCACCTCGAGCTCCACGTTACGGAGTTTACTTGCTCCTCTTTCCTTTTCAGCCGACTTCCAATTTCGTCTGCAGTCCGCTATAACATCTAATAGTTCTTCCAATTCGGTCACTCCGTTTTGAACGTTTTTAGTGATGTTGCGCTGTTTTTTGATGGCCTCTCTCATCTTACGTAACACATTGTTACATTTCGAAAGAGCTTCTTCCTCGGATTTTCTCATCTGGAGTATAAACTCCTGTTTAGGCGAGATATGGGTCCTCTCTGCGAGGGGTGCTCCTGTATTAATCTTTGGGGTTGCGTTATCAATTTTCGCAATATCTACAGCTACTGCTGGCGAGTTCACCGGTGTCTCCTTTGTTCTTGAACTCATCTCAAAGGCGGGTTCTCCTTCTACAGTGTTTTTGGTGGTTTCAATTGTTGTCATCGTTTCTTATGGGTCCCAACTCAGAGCCGTTATCCTTCCTCGTATTGCAGTTGTCCTTTAAGTGACCCCGAGGGTACCTTTGCAAGCAGTGAGGTCCTCGCGAGGGTTGACACAAGACCTTATGAGTACTTGTGTTCAGAGCCGGGTCGGACATTAATCAGGATAGTCATATCAACTGAACCTGCAAGGTCAAATCAATGACGACGAAGTAAGAAGCGTTCCCTGAGTCCTTGCCAGGGTTTTGATGGGACGGAGGACAGCAGCGACATTGACCTGAAAGCTATTTCG
>NW_026712300.1:11291840-11364340 GCF_030504385.1 Musca domestica
AGGATAACGGCTCTGAGTTGGGACCCATAAGAAACGATGACAACAATTGAAACCACCAAAAACACTGTAGAAGGAGAACCCGCCTTTGAGATGAGTTCAAGAACAAAGAGGACACCGGTGAACTCGCCAGCAGTAGCTGTAGATATTGCGAAAATTGATAACGCAACCCCAAAGATTAATACAGGAGCACCCCTCGCAGAGAGGACCCATATCTCGCCTAAACAGGAGTTTATACTCCAGATGAGAAAATCCGAGGAAGAAGCTCTTTCGAAATGTAACAATGTGTTACGTAAGATGAGAGAGGCCATCAAAAAACAGCGCAACATCAGTAAAGACGTTCAAAACGGAGTGACCGAATTGGAAGAACTATTAGATGTTATAGCGGACTGCAGACGAAATTGGAAGTCGGCTGAAAAGGAAAGAGGAGCAAGTAAACTCCGTAACGTGGAGCTCGAGGTGGACCTACTTACCCCGAAATCAAATACGTTCAAAATAAGCGTAGTGCGTCGAGTCCTGGCGAAACACAAACGGAGAAAACACATAAGAAGAAACCTACAGAAACTGCTGTAGAAGTAGAAGGTGATCGACATTCAACAGAAAAAGAGCCCGAGTGGAAAACTGTAAACAGAAACAGGAAGCCGAACATTAAAAGACCGAAAGTCCGACAAGAAGCTGTTGTTATAAAACCTCGAGACGGCCACAGCTATGCTGATGTTTTAAGACGGCTACGGGAAAAGGTGAACCCCGAAAACACAGACGTTGCAGTTCAATCAGTGAGAAAGACAAAAAGAGGTTCCCTACTCCTTATAATGGGAAAAGGAGGAAATAAAGAGGAATTTCGCGAGACTATCAAGGGATCACTAAAGGAGGAAGCCATAGTGAACAGCGTGAAGACTAAGGCAACTATCGAAATTCAAGATCTCGACGTCCTCACAACTGAAGACGAGGTAATTGATTCCATAATAAAAACTGTTAACGCAGCGAAAGAATAAGTAAACATTCGACTAACGGCAGCCAACATAAGAGAGCAGAAGAGTGTGTGAACACAGCGAATTGCTGCATCTGCTCGCAGTATAACAAAAACCAAGCGAGTCATATGCCCGGAAGTTATAGCTGCAATCCAAACCAATACAGATCACAATGAGATTCCTCCAGGCCAATATGCATCGCGGAAAAGTTGCGCATTCGCTACTGGGCCAAATAGTATACGAAGAGGGGGCTGATATTGTCATAATCAGCGAACAGTACAAAAGCATTGAAACAGGAAAATGGGTCGAAGATGAATCAAAAACGGCATCAATATGGCTCCCGAGCAGTAAACAAGCCATTGACCAGAGCGGATACGGAAATGGGTTTTCATGGATAGTACGAAGTATATACGAAGAGGGGGCTGATATTGTCATAATCAGCGAACAATACAAAAGCATTGAAATAGGAAAATGGGCGAAGATGAATCAAAAACGGCATCAATATGGCTCCTGAGCAGTAAACAAGCCATTGACCAGAGCGGATACGGTCTTACTATCGTCAGCTGCTATCTCACCCCTAGTGATAATATAGATTATTTTCAACAAAAATTAGACAAACAAAATAGAAAATTGGAGAGTCATGGAAACTTACACTGGCAGCGATCATCAGTATATCTCATTCAGCCTGCAAGCAAATGAGATAATAAACAGTTGTAGCGTTACAACCCGCAAATGGAACGTCAATAAACTTAATAAAGACAAATTGATTGCGGAAATAGATAGACTAGCCGCGGAAGATCAATCCGAAAAAGATGCAATCCACACCATCAATCGCGTAATGGATATAATACTAAAGAGTTGTTAGAAGGCCATGCCAAAATTAATAACCCAAGGAATGCGAAAAAAGGTGTACTGGTGGAACACCACTATCGGCGAATTCCGACGAAAATGTTTAAAGACAAGGAGAAAATACACGCGAGCGAGACGAAGAGGGGAGGCGCAAATGGAGCATGCTGCATATATAGATGCAAAAAAACAGCTGCAGACGGCCATCTTCAGAAGCAAGAAAAACAAATGGCAAGAATTAAGGGCAGACATTAACCAGAACCCATGGGGACATGGCTACAAGGTCGTGATGCAAAAATTAGGATCGAAAAATACTGCAGATCTAATGGACGACAATGTTTTGGACAATATTGTCTGCACTCTATTCCCAAAACATAGCATCATAGCAGATGCAACTGAACATGGGTCTCCCGCAGACATACCATTGTTTAGAATAAGCGAGCTTCAAACAGCAACAGACAGTCTCAAAATAAACAAAGCTCCCGGCCCCGATGGTATACCAAGTGAAATTATAAAAGAAATATCAAAAAGGCGCCCCGATATGCTTCTCAAGATGTATAACAAATGTCTGAAAAAGGGTATTTTTCCAGAACCATGGAAAATACAGAAACTAGTCCTACTAAGCAAAGGAAAAGGAGACCGCACAGAACCATCAGCATACAGACCACTTTGTATGCTGGATACAGCTGGAAAGTTACTAGAAAGGTTAATTAAGCCAAGACTAAATGAATCCATAAATGCAGCAGGCGGTCTGTCCAGCAGGCAACACGGTTTTCGCCCGGGTAAGTCAACAATAGGAGACCTCAGAGATGTAATTCACACTGCAGAAAGTACACAAACTGGAAATCACTACTCTCGTCCCATCATACTGTTGGTAACATTAGATGTGAAAAATGCTTTCAACAGCTTGCGATGGGTAGACGTAATTGAGACTCTAGATAAAATTTTTAAGATACCTCCATACTTACGTAATATAATAAGAGATTATTTAAGAAATAGGATTTTGGTGTATGACATCCAACACGGGAAAAAAAGCCATGCAAGTAACGTTAGGGGCCGCTCAAGGCTCTATATTAGGACCGGACCTTTGGAACGCCACGTATGACGAAATCCTTAAAATTGAAATGCCACATGACACTTATCTCGTGGGCTACGCTGATGATATAGCCGCTGTAATAAAAGCTAAGAGTACAGAGGAAGCACAAAGACGATTATATCAAACAATGATACGTACGAAAAATTGGCTAGAGAAAGACGGTCTTCAACTAGCACTTCAAAAAACTGCAGTCCTACTCATTACCAGACGACATATCCCTACTGAAGTGGAGTTGCGCATAGGAGATTTGGTTATTCCGACAAGGCCGTCCGCAAAATATCTAGGAATGAGACTGGACTCCAAGCTGACCTATTTGAAGCAGATAGAGTACCCAACAACTAAAGCTGCCAAAATAACAACACAATTGAGCAGACTAATGGCCAATGTTGGTGGACCTCTAGCAAGTAGGAGGAAAATTATTATGGAGGCAAGTAATAGTATACTGCTGAATGGTTCAGAAATTTGGGCCTCAGTATTAAAAATTAAAGCAAGAGCGAGTAAATTACTTTCTGTTCAAAGAACAGCAGCGTTACGGGTAACCTCAGCCTATCGCACTGTATCTGCTGATGCCGTGCTAGTTATTGCTGGAATGATTCCTATTGACTTACAGGCAATAGAGCGGTATAACATATGTCAAGCCAGGGTTCGAAATGAGCAAGAAGCAGAACACGCCCGCCAAGAAACATTAGAAAAATGGCAAGCAAGATGGCAAAACGGAACTCTTGGTAAATGCACACGGAAACTAATCCCAGACGTACAAGACTGGTACAACAGAAAACACGGAGAGGTACTTTCGGAAGTACTTGTACAAAATGGGCAAATGCAGCTCTCCATTCTGTATATATGAGGAAGAGCAAGTGACGGTCGACGTGGAACACACATTTTTCCAGTGTAACCGCTGGTCGGAATTACGTAACCGCCTTGAATCGGAGATAGGCCAGGTTTCAATGACAAACATAGCAAGAAAAATACTGCAATCCGAAAGAGCTTGGGATGCGACAGCAAAGTTCGTGGAATGCCTTCTCCGTAAGAAGAAGGCAGACCTAGATTCTTTCCCTCTAAAAATAAAATTGATAACAAGCGGTGCCTGGACGCAGGTTCAAAATAGAGACATTGGTCACACACCACAAGGGGGCGTCCACCGCGAAGTAATGCGAAAGTAGTTCCGAGGTGGGGCATAACCTCCGGAGTATGCCGAGCCCGGCATACGACGAATGTGACGACATCGTCAGATGCGTAAAGCATTTCCCATCCCTACCCGCAAAAGAAAAAAAAAATCATTATTGTTCTTATTTTTCTCATTAATTTAATTTTATTTGGATACCTTATAATTCTTATAGTCGGTTTGAATACAACTTTGTGATAAAAGTGATAATGTCAAAATTATAACTAGCGAATTAGGCATTGAGTGCCACTTTGCAACACCTACGCTTTTCTCGTTACATTGTAACGATAAGAATCAAAGAATTCGTTTTCTGGATTACGTCCACTACAACAGCATATCGAAGGTAAAAATATTATTTACAATAATATTACCAATTTTCTACTAATAAACCCCAAGTCAATATTGACACATTAAAACTAAACCCTGTTGTGTTTTTATTTCCTCTATTTTTCCATTTTTCTTTTTATTGCTACGCAAACATTTGGTCCTTCGAGCCGGATAAAGTTTTTGTTTACGACGAACAACTAAACATCTCTTATTCTATCTCCATAGAAGCTCTACATCATCCTCATCAAAACTTCACATTACTCTCTCATTTTCCCTTTAATCATCTATAAAAATCAAGGTACGTATCTCTATTAAAGAGTGCATTCGCGAGTGTTTCGATTTGTTTATTTTTTTCATAAAATAATTTGGCAAAACCATAACATAACCTACGGTCGTCTTGCAATACGTGTATCGTTTTTGTTTTTGTTTTTGTTATTCTTCTTCACGATCATCTCTAACACAATCGGTCACATAAAAATTGGTGGTTTTTGCAACGAGAGCAAGTAAAATCAATAATAATAACAAGTGAGAACAATGAAAGAGTGCCTAAAACAAATTCAGTGGTTGTTTATAGTTTTTCAATAACAATAAATGCCTAAATAGTGATTTACATCAAAAGAAATAAAAGGCTTAAGCATAAAACAGAATTAAAAACAACAACAAATACACAGGCATTCTTCGAACCACGTAGCAGCATTAACCGCAGTGACCATCATTGTTGTTGTTGTTAATGTTGGATGGTCTCTCACTGTTCCCACTCAAAACCAGTTATACACACGAATAGGGTTCCCATCACGTTCGATAAAAATTGGTATAACTAAAATTTTGATCGGAAATTTTTTGGTACGATTTTCGATAAAATATTATAATAATATAAACGCGAATTAAAAATTATTGGAAAATCGTCGTGCACCCTAAAGTCGGTCCTCGTTAGTAGTGAATATATATTTTCATATATATTATTAAAGATATTTTATTATATATCTAAAAATATGATATTTTATTGATTTTTATTAATTTTGATATATTTTTTAAATACTTTAAAAAAATTTTGGTCGTGTGTACCCTACAGTCCTTGCACACTACATCCGGTAATTTAAAAAATTACTTATTTTGTGAGTTTTTCGAGAAAATAATTCTTCTCTCGTAAAAAGTTTTAATATTTTTGGACACTTTGGTGTTATAATTAAAACTTTGTATATTACGTATACACTGAGAGAAATTTCTGCTATTTTCAATACACTTTGAAAAATTGTGTTTTTGCTTTTTTCAATTTTTTACTAAATTTTGAGTAGCTTTCGCTACATTTCGACAAAAAAATCTGTGTTGTATTTACGATACATCACACAAATAGAAAACTTTGTTTGTTTATTAAAAGAATTTCGTTCTTTTACAAAATTTTTATCTTTAATTCACTTGCAATTTTTAGCAAAAGTTTTGATTTTTGGGTTTTTTGCATTTTTATTTGTTCTTTTCTATTTTATTACCTTTGTTGGAAATTGTGATTTTTTTAAACTTTGAAAACTATTGTCTATTTGTGCCATTTGAGTTTTTATCTGCGATAATTAACTGGTTTTTGACTTTGGGCTTGTTTACATAAATTTACCCTCAATATGCCTTTGACTCCTCTCGATTTCTTCATCAGAGTCACTGATGCTCTTGTAAAATTCGAAGCCAACTTCACTTCCATTCTGGATGAAGATTTGGATGTTTATTCCTTAGAAATTCAAGGAGCTGAAGCAAAGGAACTCTGGGGTAAAGTGAAAAATCTTTTCGAAATATGCTTAAACGACATTCAGTCGTCTGATACTTCATCTGCAGAAGAATTAACATCGGTTGAGAGTAAGTACGATGTCGCATTTAAAGCATATGTAAAGGTATTATCGGCTATAAATAGGAAAGTTGATAAGCTTCGGACTTCGCCGAAAGCTCAAACTTCTCCAAGAGTAGCAAATTCATCAAGCACTCCACGTGCAAATTTTTCGCAATTTGAGGAAACTATTTCTGTTTCAGGTGTTTCGCATCAATCAGTAAATCTTCCAGATATTTCCACTGGTTCGTTACATGATAGTTTCCTACATAGCATCAACCTTCCCCCATGTGATATTGACGTTTTTGATGGTGATATTCTTACTTGGCCAACATTTAGAGATTTCTTTTCTGCGGTCTACATTAATAATTTTCGCCTTAGCGATATAGAGAAATTGTGCCATCTTCTCAAGAAAACTAGTGGTGACGCCCGAGAAATTGTGAAAAGATTCCCTCTCACTCATAAAAGTTTTAACTTAGCCTGGAAATCATTAAAAGAAGCGTATGATAATGTTCGAATTCTGGTTAACAACCAACTTAAGGCTCTTTTTGATCTTCCAGTGCTTGAAATTGAAACTAGCGCAGGTTTAAAAGGTTTGCAAAGAGGTATTAATGGTTGTGTTTCTTCTATGTCAATTTATGAGGTTGCTACTGACAACTGGGATCCAATTTTAGTATTTCTTTGTTTACAAAAGCTTCCCAAAAATACAGTTACGCTGTGGGAACAAGGTATTACATATAAATCAGCGTTGTCTTCCTGGAAAGTCTTAGATCTCTTTTTGACAGAAAGAATCCAGACGCTCACCTGCCTTAAAGATATAAAGGGTATAGACTCCACTACAAAATCAGAGCAAAATAAAGCTAGGACACATTTTACGAATGCTGCTCCACCTAGGTCTCCACAATCTTCCTCTGATAAATTCTGTATATTCTGTCCTAGGCAAATCCATCATTTACGTGAACGCCCAGAATTTAGAAAGCGCATTTCAGCAGACCGCTATTCAGTTGTAAAGCGGCACAAACTTTGCATTAATTGCCTATCACGAGGTCATGATCTTAGGAATTGTACAAGTTTCCATAATTGCTCCAAATGTCATAAACGTCATCACACACTTCTGCACTATGATACGGCACCAAATAATAGTTCTACGACTCCGTCACAAACTTCTCTTCAATCGATTTGTATTCCACGCTCCCCCCAACAATCTACTTCTAATCCAAATACGCCTTCGGCTTCTTCGGGTCATACTTCGAATGCTCTAAGTAGGCAGGTATTCCATACCTCGCAAAATAAATCGGTCCCACTGGGCACAGCTATGGTCAATATTATTCATCATGGTGTCGCGTATACAGCTCGTGCTCTTATAGACCCTGCTTCCGAATCATCATTTGTGTCAGAAAGCTTACAGCATCGACTTGGTATAGACACAATTTCTACTGAAGCTACAATTTCCGGAGTAAACTAAACGGTTTCAATCATATCGCAAATCTCAATAGAAATGACAGCACTAGTTGTTCCAACCATCTCAGGCAATCTTCCTTCGACTCCCATCAGCAGGGAACTTGATTCGAATATGCCAAATCTACGTTTGGCTGATAGAAAGTTGTTTGACTGTCGTCCAGTAGACATATTAATAGGGGCAGATTTATATACAAAAATACTTCTCCCAGGATTACAGTCCAATATTTTAGGTTCGCTAGTTGCCCAAAAAACTGTTTTCGGCTGGGTTATTACAGGTCCGGTCCCTACAAGCATAACTCCTTCAAGAAGAGTAACGACATTTGCAACCAACGTTTCTCACTCCCCTCGTAACATTCCTTTTCGTTTCTGGAAACTAAACCATTCGCTACATGCATAGATTTCGCTGATCTTTTCAATTTAAAATCCTTTACAAGGCGTTGTTGTGCAATTACGAAGGACTACGTATGTGTGTCTGTTTGCTTTTCTACGAAAGCAATACATCCTGAAGAAACCCAATGAATGATTGTACAGAGAATCGTATGGCATTAACACCAGGTCATTTTTGATAAGGGTCTCCGATCCTAGCACCTCCTGAACCTTTAATAGATGAATCTCCTTTGAATATTGTGAATCGGCATTGCAAATTAAAAGCACCTACTCAATTCTGCTTACGGTAGAAACAAAAGTACGTTAAAAGTATCCATAAACGGCATACATGGCTGTATCTAGAGCGCGATATTCAAACGGATGACATTATAGTAATTCAAAACAAACAATAACCTCCCACAACGTGGAAATTAGGTCGTGTAACTCACGTTTATCCCGGCACCGACGGTCGCGCCCTCGTCTTCTATATAAAAACAAAATTGTAAGACGACCAGTAGACTAGTTGGTCAAATTGGCCTTTTTAAATTGTTAGTTCTTCTCACTTCGCGGCGTCTCTATCTTTTCACAGAATGGAAAATATTTGTATGATGGCCGCCGCTCTTTCCGATCATGAGGATCTCGTCCCCATGTCCGATGAGGAGAGAGAATAATGTCCGGCAAAATCTATCATAAGAGGTATACAATCCCCACCTGGAAATAACTTCACATACACAAGTTCCTATTGATGATAAATCGGCAGCTGACACTCTCATGCAGAAGATTCCATCAGCCCTCTCTTCCTAAAATATAAAGGAGACAAACCACGCCGGGAGCACTGGACCTGCCCCTCTTTCAGAGGAAATCAAAGAATCAGGTCCCAGTGTAATACCTGTGAAAGCACATACAGGGGTGAAACAGGCTTCCCGAAATCGGTACAACTAACCATGTTGGTTGGGGTTGATTCCGAAAGGTAACCAGTTTGGCTTCTTTCTGAGTGCAGCCATACGGTGTCCCGCGACCTGCTGCCTACTGAGCTCCAAACCATTTTTTTCAGATTATGCAATATTAAATTGCCTTGGCTCACCGAGCATACTCTTATATTGAAATTTTAAAAACTTCATTACTTTATTGCAACATAGCAAGATGTTGCAATGCTGACGGCAATGTTTAAGTAAGAATCATTATTGTTCTTATTTTTCTCATTAATTTAATTTTATTTGGATACCTTATAATTCTTATAGTCGGTTTGAATACAACTTTGTGATAAAAGTGATAATGTCAAAATTATAACTAGCGAATTAGGCATTGAGCGCCACTTTGCAACACCTACGCTTTTCTCGTTACATTGTAACGATAAGAATCAAAGAATTCGTTTTCTGGATTACGTCCACTACAACAGCATATCGAAGGTAAAAATATTATTTACAATAATATTACCAATTTTCTACTAATAAAACCCAAGTCAATATTGACACATTAAAACTAAACCCTTTTGTGTTTTTATTTCCTCTATTTTACCATTTTTCTTTTTATTGCTACGCAAACAATTATTATTATTATTTTATTATTATTATTATATTATTATATTATTATTATTATTATTATTATTATTATTATTATTATTATTATTATTATTATTATTATTATTATTATTATTATTATTATTATTATTATTATTATTATTATTATTATTATTATTATTATTATTATTATTATTATTATTATTATTATTATTATTATTATTATTATTATTATTATTATTATTATTATAGTTAACGACATTGGCGTCACTGTCGCTTCTGCAACTTAAGCTCATTTCATTTTGATTGCAACACGCGCTTCCGATCCAATTTCGATATAGAAAGCGATGAGAAATTCTTTCTGCAGTATCAGCACCTGCATACTGGCGCGTGTTGGTCGAATGGAATCAATCGAGCCAACAAAGTTGGAAGGCAACCGACAGTCTTGGCTTTGGTTATTTCGAGTGCAGTTCATTAAATATTAATATCTTCTATGTAATTAATTATTTTGAGTATCATTAAAGTGTGAATCGTTATAATTGTTAAAAAATTAAATATCCATGTATTATTTAATCAGGCGCAGTCGGAAGCGCTTTGGAATTAATTTTTTTTATTCGCGATCGTGTAAAATCCTTTAACTGGCGCCCGAGCAGGGACCCTGACTTAAGTGCTTAGTGGTCCTGTGAGTTATAAATTAATTCACAAAATCTAACTCCTCCTTCGCTAATCCGGTAGTCCTGATAGTTATCCAACCGAAACATATAACCGTAGGTTACCGAGGCGGAAGTGAAGTAAACCGTACCTCAGTAAGTATCCACGATCATAAAAGTGGATCTCCAAACCGGAGAAATACGGTCCTTCCGTGAGGAGTAAAAGGGTTTTAAACGGTCGCGTCGCGCTGCCTAGCCAAGGCTCACCAAAATATAAAAATTCAAAAAAAGAATTGAAAATTAAAGAAGAATAAAATCCAAAAAAGAATTGAAAATTCAAAAAATAATAAAATTGAGAAATAAAGAAGTTTTTATATATAAAAAAAGAGAAAGAGTTGAAAACAAAAATAAATGGAAAATAAAGAAAGAATAAATATAAAGAAGAATTTTTTTATAAAAAAAAAAGTAAAGTGAAGTGAAAACAAAAAGGATCTTCTTCATAAAAAGAATTGAAAATTAAAAAATAATAAAATTGATATATAAAGAAGTTTTTTTTATTTAAAAAGAAGAGAAGAAGTTAAATACAGAAATAAATTGAAAATTAAGAAAGGACAAATATAAAGAAGAATTTTTTATAAAAAAAGTAAAGTGAAGTGAAAACAAGAAGGACCTTCTTCATAAAGGACATAACAGGTACGTGAATATTTTTATTTCTCCCCCTTGTCAACAATTAGAAATGGAGGAACTTAGGGCCACGATAACGACCATGACTGGAGCCATAAATCGGTTTATGGAACAGATGAAAGAAAACAGGATAGGGACGATAGAAGCTAGTTTGAGCAACAATGCTTTAGGAAATGTCTTGGATAGAATAGAGCGTCTAGAAAATAGGCAGGTGGCCGCGATACCACCACTGGTCACCGACGAAGGATCTCTTCAACGACCGCGGACTGAAACAGAGTTGAAAGATATAAGTCGCCTCCCCGACAGTGTGAAAGAGTTAAAAACCTTTGAAGGCAATCCCACTCAGTATATTTCCTGGGTTCATTCAGTGGAAACTATACTGAAGGACTTTGAAATAGTTAGGGACAAACCTATTTATCGAGCAATTATACAAAGTGTCCGTCAAAAAGTTACGGGCGCTGCCGACACAGCCCTGGTATCCTACAATGTATTTGACAGTGATTGGACGGGAATAAAAAGAATACTTTCCCTGCACTACGCTGAATAACGGGATATTCAAACTCTGGAACATCAGCTCAACCAGCTGTCTCAGGGATCCTCAAGCGTAGATGAGTTTTATTCGACAGTCAACCATCAACTTTCACTCATCATTAATAAATTAAAAACAGAGTCCCACAGTGAGGAAACGATCAAAGCCTTAGTAGGAACATACAGGAATAGAGCGTTAGACATATTCATACGCGGATTAAAACCGGAGCTTTCCCGTATGATTATAATACAGCGGCCAGGAACGTTGCCTGAAGCGTATTCCGCTTGTTTGGAGTTACAAAATCTGACCATGCGAAATAACATAATTTATTCGAAGACGAAGGCTTATGATTCAATCTCCACAGAAACGACTTATCGTCCTGGGCCTTCAAGACCTCCAAATCATTCCCTAAGCGATCGGGATGGCTGAATAAAAATTCTCAGCCTAGAAATTGGGAGCATAATAACAATAATTCTAACTTTCGGGTAAATGAACATGCGAATCATAATAAGCCAGCGTTACCTCCACGGTATCCGGCCATAAAACACGAACCAATGGATATTGATAGGACAATACAATCGCGTCGGGTAAATTACATTAACCATCCTAGGACAGCTGAGAAAAGAGGCGCACATGAAGCAAGAACAGGGCATAAACAGGCAAAACTTTATCACATAGAAACTTTTTCTGACGAGGACCTCATGGCTGAAAATGGGCTGGAGAGAGACTCTTGCCAGGAAGAAACTGTAGGCGAAGTAAATTTTATGGGGGAAGGCCATCAAGCTTATCCTATATAGAATACCCTTCTGTTAATGGCGGTACTTTATGTTTTTTGATCGACACGGGTTCTAACAAGAACTTTTGCAACCCACACTTATCACATGGTAGCATACCATTAGAAAAACCAATAAAAGTTCGATCAGTGGGAGGAGATATTAATATAGATAGGAAAATAATTGAAACATTTTTTAAATTTTTAGGGATAAGTGAGCCCGTTGAGTTTTATGTTTTGCCAACGCTTAAAACCGTTGATGGTATAATAGGAGACGACACCCTTAAAGAGTTAGGTGCTTTAGTTGACAGAAAGAAGAATGTTTTAGTTTTGAAAAATTGTTTTAAAATTTCATTAAAAGAAAAAGTAACAAATGAATCAAATTATGTATTAGGCGAAGAGTATGCACCAGAGGTCAGGAAAAGAATAGAAAGCCTCATTGATAAATACAAACCACTTTTTGGACCACTTGATGGTAGCGAACTTGCCTCGACAAACGTTCAAGCAGAAATAAGGACAACTACGGAAGAACCAATATATACTAAAAGTTATCCGTACGCAGTCTCTATGAGGGAAGAGGTAGAACGACAGATACAGGAATTACTTTCGGAAGGAGTTATAAGACCTTCAAAGAGTCCTTAAAATTCACCTAATTGGGTAGTGCCCAAAAAACCTAAACCTAATGGTGAAAAGCAATACCGAATGGTAGTGGACTTTAAACGCCTAAATGCTGCGACAATTTCAGACACCTACCCAATTCCGGACATTACGTCGACTTTAGCTAGTCTAGGTAAATCAAAGTATTTTACAACGATAGACCTTACATCAGGCTTTCATCAAATAGCCATGAAATCAAGGGACATCCCAAAGACTGCTTTTCAACGGCAAACGGTAAATATGAATTCTTAAGATTGCCTTTTGGCCTTAAGAATGCGCCTGCAATATTTCAGGGGATGATAGATGATATCCTCCGTGAGTATATAGGAAAACTCTCTTTTGTATACATTGACGATATAATAGTAATTGGAGAAAATAGAAAATCACTTGAGGAATATAGAAATTATTTTTGGGAGACTTCGCGAGGCTAATCTTAAGGTGGAAATCGGAGGTGGAATTTCTTGGCTATATCGTTGGTTCTGAGGGAATCAAAGTGGATCCAGCCAAAGTAAAGTCCATTGAAAATTTGTTACCCCCCACGAACTTGAAAGAGTTGAAAAGCTTTTTAGGAATGACTTCCTACTATAGGAGATTTATTCGAGATTATGCTAAAGTCGCAAAACCCCTTACTAATATTACAAGAGGCGAATATGCCCAAGTAAAAGCCAGTCAATCCAAAAAGGTGCCAATTACACTAAATAACGAGTCCTTAAAGTCTTTCGATAGACTGAAATCTATGTTAACTACAGCAGAGCTACTATCTTTCCCTGACTTTGAGAAGCCTTTTAACTTAACAACGGATGCCTCTAATACCGCGTTAGGTGCCGTTCTGTCACAAGGCGAAGTGGGAAAGGATAAACCCATAGCATACATATCTCGGTCTCTCAATAAAACTGAGGAAAACTATGCCACGAACGAGAAAGAGATGCTAGCCATTGTATGGGCCCTTGATAATCTCAGAAATTACTTATACGGGCCATAGAAAATCAGGATCTATACTGATCATCAGCCTTTGACGTTTGCACTATGGAATAGGAATTTTAATACCAAATTAAAACGGTGGAAAGCACGTATAGAGGAATATAACCACGAGTTGATTTATAAACCTGGTAAATCAAACTATGTGGCTGATGCTCTTTCAAGGTTAAAGACCGCTTCATATCATTTATATCACTCTTCTACTGAAACGGAGAGTGAGGGAATGAGCACGAATTCAGATGAAACTCTAACTGCTTCAGAGGGTCGAGAAGATGATCTTTCATCAATGGCAACAATTCACAGTGCAGAACAAGATGCCTCTGACTTGATACCACATGTAGAGGTACCTATAAACGTCTTCTTTCTTCTTAATATAATCTGATTCCTAAGATTATATTAAGAATGGGAATGGACATGACAGCGATCGAAGAACCACACCATGGGTATACGAGACATTTCATTTCCTCGAAAAATTGGTCTCAGGAAAAACTTATAACCCTGCTCAAGGAAAAACTTCGACCAAATATCCTTAACGGAATAAAAGCACCAGAAGGTCTTCTTGGTGACTTACAAGAAGTTTATATCGATCATTTCTCAAAATATAAAGTGAGAATTGCTCAGAAACTAGTTACAGATATAACTTCAAAAGAACGTCAATTCGAAATAATAGAAACCGAGCTCATCGTAATCCCAGAGAAAATGGTGAACAAATTTTAGAGCAATTCTACTTTCCGCGCGCCAACATCAGGAAATACGTTGCTAGCTGTGACGTTTGTAATAGATGCAAGTACGACAGAAAACCTCCACAAATACATCGTCAAGAAACACCTGATCCTAAATTTCCTTGCGAAATCCTCCACATGGACATCATGGAAATTCAGGAACAAAAATTCAATACTTGTATAGACAAGTTTACCAAATTCGCTAAATTCTTTGCTATTAAGGATAGATCGTTGGTCCAAGTACAGGAAAAAATAATTAAAGTTTTGCATTATTTCACAGTGCCAAAAATTCTTGTTACTGATAACGAACGTAGCTTCCTAAGCCCCTTGATTGAATCATTAATCAAATCCCTGGGTATTAAATTATATCTAACGCCGGTACAAAGAAGTGGAGTAAACGGGCAGGTTGAACGATTACATTCAACAATAATTGAAATTTATAAATGTCTAAGAGTTGAATACCCGAATCTATCAGTAAAAGAATTAATTGAAGTATGTGTAGATAGATAAAATAATACTATCCATTCAACAACAAAGAAAAGACCATGTGACTTATTTTTTAATAGAAATGGCAAAGCGAATTATGCAAATCTTTTATCTGAACAAAAGAAAGTTAATACGGACCTCAGGCAGTTACATAAAAAACACATGGCAAATCGCAATGCAAAAATGAATAAAAAAGGCAGTGCCCAAAAAAATATAGAAAGGGAGATAGAATATATGTAGCTATTAAAACCATCAAAGGGAAAAACAAAGCGCTGTATAGGAAAGAAATAGTTGAAAAAGACAATAAAGTAACGGTGTTGACAAGGAGTGGACGAAGGATTCACAAAGAACATATAAAAAATTGAATAGAAAAAGTCCAAAGAAAAATCTAACTTTATAATTATTTTTGGTCCTTTTTGATTCGTTCACGTAAAGTATACATCTTGCATATAAGTACACAAAGGATTACGTATTAAAAATGAATAAAATAAAATGGAACAGGGTAAAATGGAACAAATTGTACGAGTCCATTGAGAATTAAAAAAAGAACGTCAATTCGAAATAATAGAAACCGAGCATAGAAGAGCTCATCGTAATCCCAGAGAAAATGGTGAACAAATTTTAGAGCAATTCTACTTTCCGCATATGCGCGCCAACATCAGGAAATACGTTGCTAGCTGTGACGTTTGTAATAGATGCAAGTACGACAGAAAACCTCCACAAATACATCGTCAAGAAACACCTGATTCTAAATTTCCTTGCGAAATCCTCCACATGGACATCATGGAAATTCAGGAACAAAAATTCATTACTTGTATAGACAAGTTTACCAAATTCGCTAAATTCTTTGCTATTAAGGATAGATCGTTGGTCCAAGTACAGGAAAAAATAATTAAAGTTTTGCATTATTTCACAGTGCCAAAAATTCTTGTTACTGATAACGAACGTAGCTTCCTAAGCCCCTTGATTCAATCATTAATCAAATCCCTGGGTATTAAATTATATCTAACGCCGGTACAAAGAAGTGGAGGTAAACGGGCAGGTTGAACGATTACATTCAACAATAATTGAAATTTATAAATGTCTAAGAGTTGAATACCCGAATCTATCAGTAAAAGAATTAATTGAAGTATGTGTAGATAGATAAAATAATACTATCCATTCAACAACAAAGAAAAGACCATGTGACTTATTTTTTAATAGAAATGGCAAAGCGAATTATGCAAATCTTTTATCTGAACAAAAGAAAGTTAATACGGACCTCAGGCAGTTACATAAAAAACACATGGCAAATCGCAATGCAAAAATGAATAAAAAAAGGCAGTGCCCAAAAAAATATAGAAAGGGAGATAGAATATATGTAGCTATTAAAACCATCAAAGGGAAAAACAAAGCGCTGTATAGGAAAGAAATAGTTGAAAAAGACAATAGAGTAACGGTGTTGACAAGGAGTGGACGAAGGATTCACAAAGAACATATAAAAAATTGAATAGAAAAAGTCCAAAGAAAAATCTAACTTTATAATTATTTTTGATCCTTTTTGTTTCGTTCACGTAAAGTATACATCTTGCATATAAGTACACAAAGGATTACGTATTAAAAATGAATAAAATAAAATGGAACAGGGTAAAATGGAACAAATTGTACGAGTCCATTGAGATATAAAAAAATTGTACGAGCCTATTGAGGAAAAAAATAAAATGGAACAAATTTTACGAGTCCATTGAGAATTATGAACATAAGACAATAATGAATAGTTGAGGATAACTACCATTAACAAGAGCTTCTCTGTAAGTGGGATGGATAAATCGTACCCTAGTAGGTTGGGGAAGGAATGCTTGCTCCCGACTAAACCGGACCAATACGAAGTCCCCATGGTACGTTCGAGAAAAAGGTCAGTTTCCAAAACTACTACAGAAATCTCGGCGGAAGTGATTGATACTGATCGTAGAATGCAAACATGGTACAAATCTACCAGTACAAAACATCGCTGGTTTCATTAAAAATTGGTAATGGATGGATAGTCGATGGTAACTTCAAGATAATACATGTCATCAACTTGGAACAATACATGGATGCGGCAGCAAATATCTCATCTCTTATTGAACGACACATCCCGCCGAGTAAAAACAAGGAATTCATCTTATACCACATATTGCAGATGCAGGAACGCCTTAATGAATTGATGAATGTACAAAGAAGAACGCTTAGATCAATCGATTGGATCGGATCAGCGTGGAAATGGCTTGCTGGAAGCCCCGATTCAACAGACTGGAACAATATACTACGGAGCCAAGAAAATATTTCATAAATAATAATGAACAATACAGAATTAATGAAGAGCTTGGGCAGAAGACGAACCAGGTTATCAAGAAGATCAATGAGCTAATTAGGTCACACGAGGTCACAATCTTGAAGGATGAAGTAAATGAAATTGTTCGAGCCTGTCAGCTGGTTAAGAGCGGAATTATCAATACAAATTTGCTAGACCAATCGGAAATAAATAGTGTAATTGACGAGTTGGAAACGTTACCTTATGGCAATGTAATAGAAACAGTGGAGTACGGAACCCCATCAATTTACACGAATGGTTCACTACTCTTGTACGTCCTGTCAATCCCAAAAATTGAAAAGCAGTTTTATAATTTACTCCTTACCAGAGCTACTATTGATGACGAAAAGCAAATATATCTGCCATTCGAGAGGGTGTTGGTTAGTGAAGCTGAGTCCTACGGCATAAAAAATAACTGTCTTTCTATAAACAATTTGACAGTCTGCCAAAGATCATCTGTTACTAAATTGGAAGAAGATGGCTGCCTCAATACCATTCTCAGGGGAGGTATGGCAAAATGTACATACCGACGGACTCAAGAAGAAATCGTAGAGTTATTGACAGACAACGTTATCTACATGACAAACTACAGGGGTTTGATTGAATTGAATGGGAAAACTGAGTTTCTCAATGGCACTTACCTTCTGCAACTCTCAAATGAATCGGTGGTAATCAAGAATCATACTTACTCGAGCAAGTCAATCACGAAGGTTCAGGCCTTACCTCCGGTGCTATCGAATATTACACATAAAGACCTGCTGCTTGACATAAAGTATGTCCATGAAATAGGCCTCAATAACAGTAACCGATTGAACCAGTTTGGAGTGAGATTTAATAGTACCATTGCCATTAATGTATGTTCATTGCTTCCATCTCTCTTTGCATTGGTTGGTTGTGGTATCAGCAAACGAGGAAACTAAATCTCCCAAAGCTACGTGTCCAGCTACCCTCTATAGATTCGCAGATCTGCGGGACGCAGATATTTAAAGAAGCGACACTGTCACAACTTAAGCTCATTTCATTTTGATTGCAACACGCGCTTCCGATCCAATTTCGATTTGCACGCGATGAGAAATTCTTTCTGCAGTATCAGCACCTGCATACTGGCGGGTGTTTGTCGTACGGAATCAATAGAACCACCGAGCCAACAGTTCATTAAATATTAATATCTTCAATTTAATTAATTATTTTGAGTATCATTAAAGTGTGAATCGTTAAAAAAATCGTTGTGAATCGTTGTAAAAAAATTAAATATCCGTGTTTTATTTAATCAGGCGCAGTTGGAAGCGCCTTGGAATTAACTTTTTTATTCGCGATCGTGTAAAATCCTTATTATTATTATTATTATTATTATTATTATTATTATTATTATTATTATTATTATTATTATTATTATTATGTATTGTTATTATTATTATTATTATTATTATTTTATTATTATTATTATTATTATTATTATTATTATTATTATTATTATTATTATTATTATTATTATTATTATTATTATTATTATATTATTATTATTATTATTATTATTATTATTATTATTATTATTGTTATTATTATTATTGTTATTATTATTATTATTATTATTATTATTATTATTATTATTATATTATTATTATTATTATTATTATTATTATTATTATTATTATTATTATTATTATTATTATTATTATTATATTATTATTATTATTATTATTATTATATTATTATTATTATTATTATTAATTGTTATTATTATTATTATTATTATTATTATTATTATTATTATTATTATTATTATTATTATTAGTATTATTATTATTATTATATTATTATTATTATATATTATTATTATTATTATTATTATTATTATTTATTGTTATTATTATTGTTATTATTATTATTATTATTATTATTATTATTATTATTATTATTATTATTATTATTATTATTATTGTTATTATTATTATTATTATTATTATTATTATTATTACTATTATTATTATTATTATTATTATTATTATTATTATTATTAATATTATTATTATTATTATAGTTAATGACATTGGCGACACTGTCGCTTCTGCAACTTAAGCTCATTTCATTTTGATTGCAACACGCGCTTAAAGTGTGAATCGTTACAATTGTTAAAAAATTAAATATCCGTGTTTTATTTAATCAGGCGCAGTTGGAAGCGCCTTGGAATTAACTTTTTTATTCGCGATCGTGTAAAATCCTTTAACTTTATTATTATTATTATTATTATTATTATTATTATTATTATTATTATTATTATTATTATTATTATTATTATTATTATTATTATTATAGTTAATGACATTGGCGACACTGTCGCTTCTGCAACTTAAGCTCATTTCATTTTGATTGCAACACGCGCTTCCGATCCAATTTCGATATTGCAAGCGAGATAAATTCTTTCTGCAGTGTCAGCACCTGCATACTGGCGCGTGTTGGTCGAACGGAATCAATAGAATCATCGAGCCAACAAAGTTGAAAGGCAACCGGCAGTCTTGGCTTTGGCTATTTCGAGTCCAGTTCATTAAATATTAATATCTTCAATGTAATTAATTATTTTGAGTATCATTAAAGTGTGAATCGTTATAATTGTTAAAAAATTAAATATCCGGCGCAGTTGGAAGCGCCTTGGAATTAATTTTTTTATTCGCGATCGTGTAAAATCTTTAACTGGCGCCCGAGCAGGACCCTGACTTAAATGCTTAGTGGTCCTGTGAGTTATAAATTAATTCACAAAATCTAACTCCTCCTTCGCTTATCCGGTATTTCGGATAGTTATCCAATCAAAACATATAACCGTAGGTTACCGAGGCGGAAGTGAAGTAAACCGTACCTCAGTAGGTATCCACGATCATAAAAGTGGATCTCCACACCGGAGAAATACGGTCCTTCCGTGAGAAGTAAAAGCGTTTTAAACTGTCGCGTCGCGCTGAAAGATGAAAGAAAACAGGATAGGGACGATAGAAGCTAGTTTGAGCAACAATGCTTTAGGAAATGTCTTGGATAGAATAGAGCGTCTAGAAAATAGGCAGGTGGCTGCGATACCACCACTGGTCACCGACGAAGGATCTCTTCAACGACAGCGGACTGAAACAGAGTTGAAAGATATAAGTCGCCTCCCCGACAGTGTGAAAGAGTTAAGAACCTTTGAAGGCAATCCCACTGAGTATATTTCCTGGGTTCATTCAGTGAAAACTATACTGAAGGACTTTGAAATAGTTAGGGACAAACCTATTTATCGAGCAATTATACAAAGTGTCCGTCAAAAGTTACGGGCGCTGCCGACACAGCCCTGGTATCCTACAATGTATTTGACAGTGATTGGACGGAAATAAAAAGAATACTTTCCCTGCACTACGCTGATAAACGGGATATTCAAACTCTGGAACATCAGCTCAACCAGCTGTATCAGGGATCCTCAAGCGTAGATGAGTTTTATTCCACAGTCAACCATCAACTTTCACTCATCATTAATAAATTAAAAACAGAGTCCCACAGTGAGGAAACGATCAAAGCCTTAGTAGGAACATACAGGAATAGAGCGTTAGACATATTCATACGCGGATTAAAACCGGAGCTTTCCCGTATGATTATAATACAGCGGTCAGGAACGTTGCCTGAAGCGTATTCCGCTTGTTTGGAGTTGCAAAATCTGACCATGCGAAATAACATAATTTATTCGAAGACGAAGGCTTATGATTCAATCTCCACAGAAACGACTTATCGTCCTGGGCCTTCAAGACCTCCAAAATCATTCCCTAAGCGATCGGGATGGCTGAATAAAAATTCTCAGCCTAGAAATTGGGAGCATAATAACAATAATTCTAACTTTCGGGTAAATGAACATGCGAATCATAATAAGCCAGCGTTACCTCCACGGTATCCGGCCATAAAACACGAACCAATGGATATTGATAGGACAATACAATCGCGTCGGGTAAATTACATTAACCATCCTAGGACAGCTGAAAAAAGAGGCGCACATGAAGCAAGAACAGGGCATAAACAGGCAAAACTTTATCACATAGAAACTTTTTCTGACGAGGACCTCATGGCTGAAAATGAGCTGGAGAGAGACTCTTGTCAGGAAGAAACTGTAGGCGAAGTAAATTTTATGGGGGAAGGCCATCAAGCTTATCCTATATAGAATACCCTTCTGTTAATGGCGGTACTTTTTGTTTTTTGATCGACACGGGTTCTAACAAGAACTTTTGCAACCCACACTTATCACATGGTAGCATACCATTAGAAAAACCAATAAAAGTTCGATCAGTGGAAGGAGATATTAATATAGATAGGAAAGTAATAGGACCATTTTTTAATTTTTTTTTAACGGGATAAGTGAGCCCGTTGAGTTTTATGTTTTGCCAACGCTTAAAACCGTTGATGGTATAATAGGAGACGACACCCTTAAAGAGTTAGGTGCTTTAGTTGACAGAAAGAAGAATGTTTTAGTTTTGAAAAATTGTTTTAAAATTCCATTAAAAGAAAAAGTAACAAATGAATCAAATTATGTATTAGGCGAAGAGTATGTACCAGAGGTCAGGAAAAGAATAGAAAGCCTCATTGATAAATACAAACCACTTTTTGGACCACTTGATGGTAGGGAACTTGCCTCGACAAACGTTCAAGCAGAAATAAGGACAACTACGGAAGAACCAATATATACTAAAAGTTATCCGTACCCAGTCTGTATGAGGGAAGAGGTAGAACGACAGATACAGGAATTACTTTCGGAAGGAGTTATAAGACCTTCAAAGAGTCCTTACAATTCACCTATTTGGGTAGTGCCCAAATAACCTAAACCTAATGGTGAAAAGCAATACCGAATGGTAGTGGACTTTAAACGCCTAAATGCTGTGACAATTTCAGATACCTACCCAATTCCGGACATTACGTCGACTTTCATCAAATAGCCATGAAATCAAGGGACATCCCAAAGACTGCTTTTCAACGGCAAACGGTAAATATGAATTCTTAAGATTGCCTTTTGGCCTTAAGAATGCGCCTGCAATATTTCAGAGGATGATAGATGATGTCCTCCGTGAGTATATAGGAAAACTCTGTTTTATATACATTGACGATATAATAGTAATTGGAGAAAATATAGAAAATCACTTGAGGAATATAGAAATTATTTTTGGGAGACTTCGCGAGGCTAATCTTAAGGTGAATCTTGATAAAACACATTTCATGAAATCGGAGGTGGAATTTCTTGGCTATATCGTTGGTTCTGAGGGAATCAAAGTGGATCCAGCCAAGGTAAAGTCCATTGAAAATTTGTTACCCCCCACGAACTTGAAAGAGTTGAAAAGCTTTTTAGGAATGACTTCCTACTATAGGAGATTTATTCGAGATTATGCTAAAGTCGCAAAACCCCTTACAAATCTTACAAGAGGCGAATATGCCCAAGTAAAAACCAGTCAATCCAAAAAAGTGCCAATTACACTAATTTACGAGTCCTTAAAGTCTTTCGATAGACTGAAATCTATGTTAACTACAGCAGAGCTACTATCATTCCCTGACTTTGAGAAGCCTTTTAACTTAACAACGGATGCCTCTAATACCGCGTTAGGTGCCGTTCTGTCACAAGGCGAAGTGGGAAAGGATAAACACATAGCATACATATCTCGGTCTCTCAATAAAACTGAGGAAAACTATGCCACGAACGAGAAAGAGATGCTAGCCATTGTATGAGCCCTTGATAATCTCAGAAATTACTTATACGGGGCAAAGAAAATCAGGATCTATACTGATCATCAGCCTTTGACGTTTGCACTGGGGAATAGGAATTTTAATGCCAAATTAAAACGGTGGAAGGCACGTATAGAGGAATATAACCACGAGTTGATTTATAAACCTGGTAAATCAAACTATGTGGCTGATGCTCTTTCAAGGTTAAAGACCGCTTCACATCATTCATATCACTCTTCTACTGAAAGGGCGAGTGAGGGAATGAGCACGAACTCAGATGAAACTCCAACTGCTTCAGAGGGTCGAGAAGATGATCTCTCATCAATGGCAACAGTTCACAGTGCAGAACAAGATGCCTCTGACTTCATACACCATGTAGAGGCACCTATAAACGTCTTTAGGAATCAGATTATATTAAGAATGGGAATGGACATGACAGCGATCGAAGAACCACACCGTGGGTATACGAGACATTTCATTTCCTCGAAAAATTGGTCTCAGGAAAAACTTATAACCCTGCTCAAGGAAAAACTTCGACCAAATATCCTTAACGGAATAAAAGCACCAGAAGGTCTTCTTGGTGACTTACAAGAAGTTTATATCGATCATTTCTCAAAATATAAAGTGAGAATTGCTCAGAAACTAGTTACAGATATAACTTCAAAAGAACGTCAATTCGAAAGAATAGAAACCGAGCATAGAAGAGCTCATCGTAATCCCAGAGAAAATGGTGAACAAATTTTAGAGCAATTCTACTTTCCGCATATGCGCGCCAACATCAGGAAATACGTTGCTAGCTGTGACGTTTGTAATAGATGCAAGTACGACAGAAAACCTCCACAAATACATCGTCAAGAAACACCTGATCCTAAATTTCCTTGCGAAATCCTCCACATGGACATCATGGAATTAAGGATAGATCGTTGGTCTAAGTACAGAAAAAAAAATAATTAAAGTTTTGCATTATTTCACAGTGCCAAAAATTCTTGTTACTGATAAAGAACGTAGCTTCCTAAGCCCCTTGATTGAATCATTAATCAAATCCCTGGGTATTAAATTATATCTAACGCCGGTACAAAGAAGTGAAGTAAACGGGCAGGTTGAACGACTACATTCAACAATAATTGAAATTTATAGATGTCTAAGAGTTGAATACCCGAATCTATCAGTAAAAGAATTAATTGAAGTATGTGTAGATAGATACAATAATACTATCCATTCAACAACAAAGAAAAGACCATGTGACTTATTTTTTAATAGAAATGGCAAAGCGAATTATGCAAATCTTTTATCTGAAAAAAAGAAAGTTAATACGGACCAGTAGTTACTTAAAAAACACATGGCAAATCGCAATGCAAAAATGAATACAAAAAGGCAGTGCCCAAAAAAATATAGAAAGGGAGATAGAATATATATAGCTATTAAAACCATCAAAGGGAAAAACAAAGCAATATATAAGAAAGAAATAGTTGAAAAAGGCAATAGAGTAACGGTGTTGACGAAGGAATCACAAAGAACATATAAAAATTTGAATAGAAAAAGTCCAAAGAAAAATCTAACTTTATAATTATTTTTGATCCTTTTTGTTTCGTTCACGTTAAGTATACATCTTGCATATAAGTACACAAAGGATAACGTATTAAAAATGAATAAAATAAAATGGAACAAATTGTACGAGTCCATTGTGAATTAAAAAAATTGTACGAGCCCATTGAGGAAAAAATAAAATGGAACAAATTTTACGAGTCCATTGAGAATTATGAACATAAGACAATAATGAATAGTTGAGGATAACTACCATTAACAAGAGCTTTCCTGTAAGTGGGATGGATAAATCGTACTCTAGTAGGTTGGGGGAGGTATGCTTGCTCCCGACTAAACCGGACCAATACGAAGTCCTCCTGGTACGTTCGAGAAAAAGGTCAGTTTCCAAAACTAAATGCTACTACTATAGAAATCTCGGCGGAAGTGATTGATACTGATCGTAGAATGCAAACATGGTCCATGGCTTAAGAGACCATTGATTGCTCATCTACTAAAAAGTTGATAATAACTCTGCTATTGAAGGTTGAGAAAGAAATAAGTACATTAAAAAAAAAAAAAGAAAATATGAAAGAAATAACACAAAGAAAAGAAAGAATGAATAAATATAAATGTAAAAATTGTATATACAATGCAAAAAAATATAAGTAAATCAGCTCAGATCGGTTAGCTTCCGGATGATGCACTAAACCATGGTCTGGCGAGTTGCATCACGGGCTACAGATGCGACGGCGGCATGGTATTAGATCATCATTTAGCGTTCAAAGTAAACCAAGGAACTATCCATATTCTGGCTCATAAAGAAATCTCACATAGTACTGCATAATTGCATCAAAAAAAAAAAATATATAATCGCATCTAATAATTATCATTAACACATTTCATTGTCATATCACCGCCTCATCCCTATTGACATAACTACCTTATACTATTTTCAGAAATTATATTTCTTTATAACCATGCATCTCGGGTCATTTTTCCTCATTGCATTCAACGTGATTGGTTTTATAAACGGTTTACAAATCTACCAGTACAAAACATCGCTAGTTTCATTAAAAATTGGTAATAGATGGATAGTCGATGGTAACTTCAAGATAATACATGTCATCAACTTGGAACCATACATGGATGCGGCAGCAAATATCTCATCTCTTATTGAACGACACATCCCGCCGAGTAAAAACAAGGAATTCATCTTATACCACATATTGCAGATGCAGGAACGCCTTAATGAATTGATGAATGTACAAAGAAGAACGCTTAGGTCAATCGATTGGATAGGATCAGCGTGGAAATGGCTTGCTGGAAGCCCCGATTCAACAGACTGAAACAATATACTACGGAGCCAAGAAAATATCATCATAAATAATAATGAACAATACAGAATTAATGAAGAGCTTGGGCAGAAGACGAACCAGGTTATCAAGAAGATCAATGAATTAATTACCAAGATACATAATATCACGAGTGGTAAAGATTATACCCTTAAAGAACAACGAACCGTCATCGAGGTCACAATCTTGAAGGATGAAGTAAATGAAATTGTTCGAGCCTGTCAGCTGGTTAAGAGCGGAATTATCAATACAAATTTGCTAGACCAATCGGAAATAAATAGTGTAATTGACGAGTTGGAAACGTTACCTTATGGCAATGTAATAGAAACAGTGGAGTACGGAACCCCATCAATTTACACGAATGGTTCATTACTCTTGTACGTCCTGTCAATCCCAAAAATTTAAAAGCAGTTTTATAATTTACTCCTTACCGGAGCTACTATTGATGACGGAAAGCAAATATATCTGCCATTCGAGAGGGTGTTGGTTAGTGAAGCTGAGTCCTACGGCATAAAAAATAACTGTCTTTCTATAAACAATTTGACAGTCTGCCAAAGATCATCTGTTACTAAATTGGAAGAAGATGGCTGCCTCAATACCATTCTCAGGGGAGGTTCGGCAAAATGTACATACCGACGGACTCAAGAAGAAATCGTAGAAAACCAATAAAAGTTCGATCGGTGGGAAGATATTAATATAGATAGGAAAGTAATTGGACCATTTTTAAAATTTTTAGGGATAAGTGAGCCCGTTGAGTTTTGCGTTTTGCCAACGCTTAAAATATTTGATGGTATAATAGGAGACGACAAACTTAAAGAGCTAGGTGCTTTAGTTGATAGAAAGGAGAATGTATTAGTTTTAAAAAAATTTTAAAATTCCATTAAAAGAAAAAGTAGCAAATGAATCAAATTATGTATTAGGTGAAGAGTATGCGCCAGAGGCCAGGAAAAGAATATAAAGCCTCATTGATAAATACAAACCACTTTTTGGGCCACTTGATGGTAGCGAACTTGCCTCGACGACCGTTCAGGAATAAGGACAACTACGGAAGAACCAATATATACTGGGTACGGACCCAGTCTGTATGAGGGAAGAGGTAGAACGACAGATACAGGAATTACTTTCGGAAGGAGTTATAAGACCTTCCAAGAGTCCTTACAATTCACCTATTTGGGTAGTGCACAAAAAACCTAAACCTAATCGTGAAAAGCAATACCGAATGGCAGTGGACTTTAAACGCCTAAATGCTGTGACAATTTCAGATACCTACCCAATTCCGGACATTACGTCGACTTTAGCTAGTCTAGGTAAATCAAAGTATTTTACAACGATAGACCTTACATCAGGCTTTCATCAAATAGCCATGAAATCAAGGGACATCCCAAAGACTGCTTTTTCAACGGCAAACGGTAAATATGAATTCCTAAGATTGCCTTTTGGCCTTAAGAATGCGCCTGCAATATTTCAGAGGATGATAGATGATGTCCTCCGTGGGTATATAGGAAAACTCTGTTTTATATACATTGACGATATAATAGTAATTGGAGAAAATATAGAAAATCACTTTAGGAATATAGAAATTATTTTTGGAAGACTTCGCGAGGCTAATCTTAAGGTGAATCTTGATAAAACACATTTCATGAAATTGGAGATGGAATTTCTTGGCTATATCGTTGGTTCTGAGGGAATCAAACCGGATCCAGCCAAGGTAAAGTCCATTGAAAAGTTGTTAGCACCCACGAACTTGAAAAAGTTAAAAAGCTTTTTAGGAATGACTTCCTACTATAGGAGGTTTATTCGAGATTATGCTAAAGTCGCAAAACCCCTTACAAATCTTACAAGAGGCGAATATGCCCAAGTAAAAGCCAGTCAATCCAAAAAGGTGCCAATTACACTAAATTACGAGTCCTTAAAGTCTTTCGATAGACTGAAATCTATGTTAACTACAGCAGAGCAACTATCTTTCCCTGACTTTGAGAAGCCTTTTAACTTAACAACGGATGCCTCTAATACCGCGTTAGGTGCCGTTCTGTCACAAGGCGAAGTGGGAAAGGATAAACCCATAGCATACATATCTCGGTCTCTCAATAAAACTGAGGAAAACTATGCCGCGAACGAGAAAGAGATGCTAGCCATTGTATGGGCCCTTGATAATCTCAGAAATTACTTATACGGGCCATAGAAAATCAGGATCTATACTGATCATCAGCCTTTGACGTTTGCACTATGGAATAGGAATTTTAATACCAAATTAAAACGGTGGAAAGCACGTATAGAGGAATATAACCACGAGTTGATTTATAAACCTGGTAAATCAAACTATGTGGCTGATGCTCTTTCAAGGTTAAAGACCGCTTCATATCATTTATATCACTCTTCTACTGAAACGGAGAGTGAGGGAATGAGCACGAATTCAGATGAAACTCTAACTGCTTCAGAGGGTCGAGAAGATGATCTTTCATCAATGGCAACAATTCACAGTGCAGAACAAGATGCCTCTGACTTCATACACCATGTAGAGGTACCTATAAACGTCTTTAGGAATCAGATTATATTAAGAATGGGAATGGACATGACAGCGATCGAAGAACCACACCATGGGTATACGAGACATTTCATTTCCTCGAAAAATTGGTCTCAGGAAAAACTTATAACCCTGCTCAAGGAAAAACTTCGACCAAATATCCTTAACGGAATAAAAGCACCAGAAGGTCTTCTTGGTGACCTACAAGAAGTTTATATCGATCATTTCTCAAAATATAAAGTGAGAATTGCTCAGAAACTAGTTACAGATATAACTTCAAAAGAACGTCAATTCGAAAGAATAGAAACCGAGCATAGAAGAGCTCATCGTAATCCCAGAGAAAATGGTGAACAAATTTTAGAGCAATTCTACTTTCCGCATATGCGCGCCAACATCAGGAAATACGTTGCTAGCTGTGACGTTTGTAATAGATGCAAGTACGACAGAAAACCTCCACAAATACATCGTCAAGAAACACCTGATCCTAAATTTCCTTGCGAAATCCTCCACATGGACATCATGGAAATTCAGGAACAAAATTCAATACTTGTATAGACAAGTTTACCAAATTCGCTAAATTCTTTGCTATTAAGGATAGATCGTTGGTCCAAGTACAGGAAAAAATAATTAAAGTTTTGCATTATTTCACAGTGCCAAAAATTCTTGTTACTGATAACGAACGTAGCTTCCTAAGCCCCTTGATTGAATCATTAATCAAATCCCTGGGTATTAAATTATATCTAACGCCGGTACAAAGAAGTGAAGTAAACGGGCAGGTTGAACGATTACATTCAACAATAATTGAAATTTATAAATGTCTAAGAGTTGAATACCCGAATCTATCAGTAAAAGAATTAATTGAAGTATGTGTAGATAGATAAAATAATACTATCCATTCAACAACAAAGAAAAGACCATGTGACTTATTTTTTAATAGAAATGGCAAAGCGAATTATGCAAATATTTTATCTGAACAAAAGAAAGTTAATACGGACCTCAGGCAGTTATTTAAAAAACACATGGCAAATCGCAATGCAAAAATGAATAAAAAAAGGCAGTGCCCAAAAAAATATAGAAAGGGAGATAGAATATATGTAGCTATTAAAACCATCAAAGGGAAAAACAAAGCGCTGTATAGGAAAGAAATAGTTGAAAAAGACAATAGAGTAACGGTGTTGACAAGGAGTGGACGAAGGATTCACAAAGAACATATAAACAATTTAATAGAAAAAGTCCAAAGAAAAATCTAACTTTATAATTATTTTTGATCCTTTTTGTTTCGTTCACGTAAAGTATACATCTTGCATATAAGTACACAAAGGATTACGTATTAAAAATGAATAAAATAAAATGGAACAAAGTAAAATGGAACAAATTGTACGAGTCCATTAAGAATTATGAACATAAGACAATAATGAATAGTTGAGGATAACTACCATTAACAAGAGCTTTTCTGTAAGTGGGATGGATAAATCGTACCATAGTAGGTTGGGGAAGGCATGCTTGCTCCCGACTAAACCGGACCAATACGAAGTCCCCATGGTACGTTCGAGAAAAAAGGTCAGTTTCCAAAACTAAATGCTACTACTACAGAAATCTCGGCGGAAGTGATTGATACTGATCGTAGAATGCAAACATGGTACAAATCTACCAGTACAAAACATCGCTGGTTTCATTAAAAATTGGTAATGGATGGATAGTCGATGGTAACTTCAAGATAATACATGTCATCAACTTGGAACAATACATGGATGCGGCAGCAAATATCTCATCTCTTATTGAACGACACATCCCGCCGAGTAAAAACAAGGAATTCATCTTATACCACATATTGCAGATGCAGGAACGCCTTAATGAATTGATGAATGTACAAAGAAGAACGCTTAGGTCAATCGATTGGATCGGATCAGCGTGGAAATGGCTTGCTGCAAGACTGGAACAGACTGGAACAATATATTACGGAGCCAAGAAAATATTTCATAAATAATAATGAACAATACAGAATTAATGAAGAGCTTGGGCAGAAGACGAACCAGGTTATCAAGAAGATCAATGAACTAATTACCAAGATAAATAATATCACGAGTGGTAAAGATTATACACTTATAGAACAAGGAACCATCAACGAGGTCACAATCTTGAAGGATGAAGTAAATGAAATTGTTCGAGCCTGTCAGCTGGTTAAGAGCGGAATTATCAATACAAATTTACTAGACCAATCGGAAATAAATAGTGTAATTGACGAGTTGGAAACGTTACCTTACGGCAATGTTATAGAAACAATGGAGTACGGAACCCCATCAATTTACACGAATGGTTCATTACTCTTGTACGTCCTGTCAATCCCAAAAATTGAAAAGCAGTTTTATAATTTACTCCTTACCAGAGCTACTATTGATGACGAAAAGCAAATATATCTGCCATTCGAGAGGGTGTTGGTTAGTGAAGCTGAGTCCTACGGCATAAAAAATAACTGCCTTTCTATAAACAATTTGACAGTCTGCCAAAGATCATCTGTTACTAAATTGGAAGAAGATGACTGCCTCAATACCATTCTCAGGGGAGGTATGGCAAAATGTACATACCGACGGACTCAAGAAGAAATCGTAGAGTTATTGACAGACAACGTTATCTACATGACAAACTACAGGGGTTTGATTGAATTGAATGGGAAAACTGAGTTTCTCAATGGCACTTACCTTCTGCAACTCTCAAATGAATCGGTGGTAATCAAGAATCATACTTACTCGAGCAAGTCAATCACGAAGGTTCAGGCCTTACCTCCGGTGCTATCGAATATTACACATAAAGACCTGCTGCTTGACATAAAGTATGTCCATGAAATAGGCCTCAATAACAGTAACCGATTGAACCAGTTTGGAGTGAGATTTAATAGTACCATTGCCATTAATGTATGTTCATTGCTTCCATCTCTCTTTGCATTGGTTGGTTGTGGTATCAGCAAACGAGGAAACTAAATCTCCCAAAGCTACGTGTCCAGCTACCCTCTATAGATTCGCAGATCTGCGGGACGCAGATATTTAAAGAAGCGACACTGTCACAACTTAAGCTCATTTCATTTTGATTGCAACACGCGCTTCCGATCCAATTTCGATTTGCACGCGATGAGAAATTCTTTCTGCAGTATCAGCACCTGCATACTGGCGGGTGTTTGTCGTACGGAATCAATAGAACCACCGAGCCAACAGTTCATTAAATATTAATATCTTCAATTTAATTAATTATTTTGAGTATCGTTAAAGTGTGAATCGTTATAATTGTTAAAAAATTAAATATCCGTGTTTTATTTAATCAGGCGCAGTTGGAAGCGCCTTGGAATTAACTTTTTTTATTCGCGATCGTGTAAAATCCTTTAACTTTATATTATTATTATTATTATTATTGTTATTATTATTATTATTATTATTATTATTATTATTATTATTATTATTATTATTATTATTGTTATTATTATATTATTATTATTATTATTATTATTATTATTATTATTATATTATTATTATTATTATTATTATTATTATTATTATTATTATTATTATTATTATTATATTATTATTATTATTATTATTATTATTATTATTATATTATTATTATTATTATTATTATTATTATTATTATTATTATTATATTATTATTATTATTATTATTATTATTATTATTATTATATTATTATTATTATATTATTATATTATTATTATTATTATTATTATTATTATTATTATTATTATTATTATTATTATTATTTATTATTATATTATTATTATTATTATTATTATTATTATTATTATTATTATTATTATTATTATTATTATTATTATTATTATTATTATTATTATTATTAGTATTATATATTATTATTATTATTATTATTATTATTATTATTATTATTATTATTATATTATTATTATTATTATTATTATTATTATTATATTATTATTATTATTATTATTATTATTATTATATTATTATTATTATTATTATTATTATTATTATTATTATTATTATTATTATTATTATTATTATTATTATTATTATTATTATTATTATTATTATTATTATTATTATATTATTATTATTATTATTATTATTATTATTATTATTATTATTATTATTATTATTATTATTATTATTATAGTTAATGACATTGGCGACACTGTCGCTTCTGCAATTAAAGCTCATTCATTTTGATTGCAACACGTGCTTCCGATCCAATTTCGATATTGCAAGCGAGATAAATTCTTTCTGCAGTGTCAGCACCTGCATACTGACGCGTGTTGGTCGAACGGAATCAATAGAATCATCGAGCCAACAAAGTTGGAAGGCAACCGGCAGTCTTGGCTTTGGCTATTTCGAGTCCAGTTCATTAAATATTAATATCTTCAATGTAATTAATTATTTTGAGTATCATTAAAGTGTGAATCGTTATAATTGTTAAAAAATTAAATATCCGGCGCAGTTGGAAGCGCCTTGGAATTAATTTTTTTATTCGCGATCGTGTAAAATCTTTAACTGGCGCCCGAGCAGGACCCTGATTTAAATGCTTAGTGGTCCTGTGAGTTATAAATTAATTCACAAAATCGAACTCCTCCTTCGCTTATCCGGTATTTCTGATAGTTATCCAATCGAAACATATAACCGTAGGTTACCGAGGCGGAAGTGAAGTAAACCGTACCTCAGTAGGTATCCACGATAATAAAAGTGGATCTCCACACCGGAGAAATACGGCCCTTCCGTGAGAAGTAAAAGGGTTTTAAACGGTCGCGTCGCGCTGAAAGATGAAAGAAAACAGGATAGGGACGATAGAAGCTAGTTTGAGCAACAATGCTTTAGGAAATGTCTTGGATAGAATAGAGCGTCTAGAAAATAGGCAGGTGGCCGCGATACCACCACTGGTCACCGACGAAGGATCTCTTCAACGACCGCGGACTGAAACAGAGTTGAAAGATATAAGTCGCCTCCCCGACAGTGTGAAAGAGTTAAGAACCTTTGAAGGCAATCCCACTGAGTATATTTCCTGGGTTCATTCAGTGGAAACTATACTGAAGGACTTTGAAATAGTTAGGGACAAACCTATTTATCGAGCAATTATACAAAGTGTCCGTCAAAAAGTTACGGGCGCTGCCGACACAGCCCTGGTATCCTACAATGAATTTGACAGTGATTGGACGGAAATAAAAAGAATACTTTCCCTGCACTACGCTGATAAACGGGATATTCAAACTCTGGAACACCAGCTCAACCAGCTGTATCAGGGATCCTCAAGCGTAGATGAGTTTTATTCGACAGTCAACCATCAACTTTCACTCATCATTAATAAATTAAAAACAGAGTCCCACAGTGAGGAAACGATCAAAGCCTTAGTAGGAACATACAGGAATAGAGCGTTAGACATATTCATACGCGGATTAAAACCGGAGCTTTCCCGTATGATTATAATACAGTGGTCAGGAACGTTGCCTGAAGCGTATTCCGCTTGTTTGGAGTTACAAAATCTGACCATGCGAAATATCATAATTTATTCGAAGACGAAGGCTTATGATTCAATCTCCACAGAAACGACTTATCGTCCTGTGCCTTCAAGACCTCCAAAATCATTCCCTAAGCGATCGGGATGGCTGAATAAAAATTCTCAGCCTAGAAATTGGGAGCATAATAACAATAATTCTAACTTTCGGGTAAATGAACATGCGAATCATAATAAGCCAGCGTTACCTCCACGGTATCCGGCCATAAAACACGAACCAATAGATATTGATAGGACAATACAATCTCGTCGGGTAAATTACATTAACCATCCTAGGACAGCTGAAAAAAGAGGCGCATATGAAGCAAGAACAGTGCATAAACAGGCAAAACTTTATCACATAGAAACTTTTTCTGACGAGGACCTCATGGCTGAAAATGGGCTGGAGAGAGACTCTTGTCAGGAAGAAACTGTAGGCGAAGTAAATTTTATGGGGGAAGGCCATCAAGCTTATCCTATATAGAATACCCTTCTGTTAATGGCGGTACTTTATGTTTTTTGATCGACACGGGTTCTAACAAGAACTTTTGCAACCCACACTTATCACATGGTAGCATACCATTAGAAAAACCAATAAAAGTTCGATCAGTGGGAGGAGATATTAATATAGATAGGAAAATAATTGAAACATTTTTTAAATTTTTAGGGATAAGTGAGCCCGTTGAGTTTTATGTTTTGCCAACGCTTAAAACCGTTGATGGTATAATAGGAGACGACACCCTTAAAGAGTTAGGTGCTTTAGTTGACAGAAAGAAGAATGTTTTAGTTTTGAAAAATTGTTTTAAAATTCCATTAAAAGAAAAAGTAACAAATGAATCAAATTATGTATTAGGCGAAGAGTATGCACCAGAGGTCAGGAAAAGAATAGAAAGCCTCATTGATAAATACAAACCACTTTTTGGACCACTTGATGGTAGCGAACTTGCCTCGACAAACGTTCAAGCAGAAATAAGGACAACTACGGAAGAACCAATATATACTAAAAGTTATCCGTACCCAGTCTGTATGAGGGAAGAGGTAGAACGACAGATACAGGAATTACTTTCGGAAGGAGGTATAAGACCATACAATTCACCTATTTGGGTAGTGCCCAAATAACCTAAACCTAATGGTGAAAAGCAATACCGAATGGTAGTGGACTTTAAACGCCTAAATGCTGTGACAATTTCAGATACCTACCCAATTCCGGACATTACGTCGACTTTAGCTAGTCTAGGTAAATCAAAGTATTTTACAACGATAGACCTTACATCAGGCTTTCATCAAATAGCCATGAAATCAAGGGACATCCCAAAGACTGCTTTTCAACGGCAAACGGTAAATATGAATTCTTAAGATTGCCTTTTGGCCTTAAGAATGCGCCTGCAATATTTCAGAGGATGATAGATGATGTCCTCCGTGAGTATATAGGAAAACTCTGTTTTATATACATTGACGATATAATAGTAATTGGAGAAAATATAGAAAATCACTTGAGGAATATAGAAATTATTTTTGGGAGACTTCGCGAGGCTAATTTTAAGGTGAATCTTGATAGAACACATTTCATGAAATCGGAGGTGGAATTTCTTGGCTATATCGTTGGTTCTGAGGGAATCAAAGTGGATCCAGCCAAGGTAAAGTCCATTGAAAATTTGTTACCCCCCACGAACTTGAAAGAGTTGAAAAGCTTTTTAGGAATGACTTCCTACTATAGGAGATTTATTCGAGATTATGCTAAAGTCGCAAAACCCCTTACAAATCTTACAAGAGGCGAATATGCCCAAGTAAAAGCCAGTCAATCCAAAAAAGTGCCAATTACACTAATTTACGAGTCCTTAAAGTCTTTCGATAGACTGAAATCTATGTTAACTACAGCAGAGCTACTATCTTTCCCTGACTTTGAGAAGCCTTTTAACTTAACAACGGATGCCTCTAATACCGCGTTAGGTGCCGTTCTGTCGAAGGCGAAGTGGGAAAGGATAAACCCATAGCATACATATCTCGGTCTCTCAATAAAACTGAGGAAAACTATGCCACGAACGAGAAAGAGATGCTAGCCATTGTATGGGCCCTTGATAATCTCAGAAATTACTTATACGGGCCATAGAAAATCAGGATCTATACTGATCATCAGCCTTTGACGTTTGCACTATGGAATAGGAATTTTAATACCAAATTAAAACGGTGGAAAGCACGTATAGAGGAATATAACCACGAGTTGATTTATAAACCTGGTAAATCAAACTATGTGGCTGATGCTCTTTCAAGGTTAAAGACCGCTTCATATCATTTATATCACTCTTCTACTGAAACGGAGAGTGAGGGAATGAGCACGAATTCAGATGAAACTCTAACTGCTTCAGAGGGTCGAGAAGATGATCTTTCATCAATGGCAACAATTCACAGTGCAGAACAAGATGCCTCTGACTTCATACACCATGTAGAGGTACCTATAAACGTCTTAAGGAATCAGATTATATTAAGAATGGGAATGGACATGACAGCGATCGAAGAACCACACCATGGGTATACGAGACATTTCATTTCCTCGAAAAATTGGTCTCAAGGAAAAACTTCGACCAAATATCCTTAACGGAATAAAAGCACCAGAAGGTCTTCTTGGTGACTTACAAGAAGTTTATATCGATCATTTCTCAAAATATAAAGTGAGAATTGCTCAGAAACTAGTTACAGATATAACTTCAAAAGAACGTCAATTCGAAATAATAGAAACCGAGCATAGAAGAGCTCATCGTAATCCCAGAGAAAATGGTGAACAAATTTTAGAGCAATTCTACTTTCCGCATATGCGCGCCAACATCAGGAAATACGTTGCTAGCTGTGACGTTTGTAATAGATGCAAGTACGACAGAAAACCTCCACAAATACATCGTCAAGAAACACCTGATCCTAAATTTCCTTGCGAAATCCTCCACATGGACATCATGGAAATTCAGGAACAAAAATTCAATACTTGTATAGACAAGTTTACCAAATTCGCTAAATTCTTTGCTATTAAGGATAGATCGTTGGTCCAAGTACAGGAAAAAATAATTAAAGTTTTGCATTATTTCACAGTGCCAAAAATTCTTGTTACTGATAACGAACGTAGCTTCCTAAGCCCCTTGATTGAATCATTAATCAAATCCCTGGGTATTAAATTATATCTAACGCCGGTACAAAGAAGTGAAGTAAACGGGCAGGTTGAACGATTACATTCAACAATAATTGAAATTTATAAATGTCTAAGAGTTGAATACCCGAATCTATCAGTAAAAGAATTAATTGAAGTATGTGTAGATAGATAAAATAATACTATCCATTCAACAACAAAGAAAAGACCATGTGACTTATTTTTTAATAGAAATGGCAAAGCGAATTATGCAAATCTTTTATCTGAACAAAAGAAAGTTAATACGGACCTCAGGCAGTTATTTAAAAAACACATGGCAAATCGCAATGCAAAAATGAATAAAAAAAAGGCAGTGCCCAAAAAAATATAGAAAGGGAGATAGAATATATGTAGCTATTAAAACCATCAAAGGGAAAAACAAAGCGCTGTATAGGAAAGAAATAGTTGAAAAAGACAATAGAGTAACGGTGTTGACAAGGAGTGGACGAAGGATTCACAAAGAACATATAAAAAATTTAATAGAAAAAGTCCAAAGAAATATCTAACTTTATAATTATTTTTGATCCTTTTTGTTTCGTTCACGTAAAGTATACATCTTGCATATAAGTACACAAAGGATTACGTATTAAAAATGAATAAAATAAAATGGAACAGGGTAAAATGGAACAAATTGTACGAGTCCATTGAGAATTATGAACATAAGACAATAATGATAACTACCATTAACAAGAGCTTTTCTGTAAGTGGGATGGATAAATCGTACCATAGTAGGTTGGGGAAGGCATGCTTGCTCCCTACTAAACCGGACCAATACGAAGTCCCCATGGTACGTTCGAGAAAAAAGGTCAGTTTCCAAAACTAAATGCTACTACTACAGAAATCTCGGCGGAAGTGATTGATACTGATCGTAGAATGCAAACATGGTACAAATCTACCAGTACAAAACATCGCTGGTTTCATTAAAAATTGGTAATGGATGGATAGTCGATGGTAACTTCAAGATAATACATGTCATCAACTTGGAACAATACATGGATGCGGCAGCAAATATCTCATCTCTTATTGAACGACACATCCCGCCGAGTAAAAACAAGGAATTCATCTTATACCACATATTGCAGATGCAGGAACGCCTTAATGAATTGATGAATGTACAAAGAAGAACGCTTAGGTCAATCGATTGGATCGGATCAGCGTGGAAATGGCTTGCTGCAAGACTGGAACAGACTGGAACAATATATTACGGAGCCAAGAAAATATTTCATAAATAATAATGAACAATACAGAATTAATGAAGAGCTTGGGCAGAAGACGAACCAGGTTATCAAGAAGATCAATGAACTAATTACCAAGATAAATAATATCACGAGTGGTAAAGATTATACACTTATAGAACAAGGAACCATCAACGAGGTCACAATCTTGAAGGATGAAGTAAATGAAATTGTTCGAGCCTGTCAGCTGGTTAAGAGCGGAATTATCAATACAAATTTACTAGACCAATCGGAAATAAATAGTGTAATTGACGAGTTGGAAACGTTACCTTACGGCAATGTTATAGAAACAGTGGAGTACGGAACCCCATCAATTTACACGAATGGTTCATTACTCTTGTACGTCCTGTCAATCCCAAAAATTGAAAAGCAGTTTTATAATTTACTCCTTACCAGAGCTACTATTGATGACGAAAAGCAAATATATCTGCCATTCGAGAGGGTGTTGGTTAGTGAAGCTGAGCCCTACGGCATAAAAAATAACTGCCTTTCTATAAACAATTTGACAGTCTGCCAAAGATCATCTGTTACTAAATTGGAAGAAGATGGCTGCCTCAATACCATTCTCAGGGGAGGTATGGCAAAATGTACATACCGACGGACTCAAGAAGAAATCGTAGAGTTATTGACAGACAACGTTATCTACATGACAAACTACAGGGGTTTGATTGAATTGAATGGGAAAACTGAGTTTCTCAATGGCACTTACCTTCTGCAACTCTCAAATGAATCGGTGGTAATCAAGAATCATACTTACTCGAGCAAGTCAATCACGAAGGTTCAGGCCTTACCTCCGGTGCTATCGAATATTACACATAAAGACCTGCTGCTTGACATAAAGTATGTCCATGAAATAGGCCTCAATAACAGTAACCGATTGAACCAGTTTGGAGTGAGATTTAATAGTACCATTGCCATTAATGTATGTTCATTGCTTCCATCTCTCTTTGCATTGGTTGGTTGTGGTATCAGCAAACGAGGAAACTAAATCTTCCAAAGCTACGTGTCCAGCTACCCTCTATAGATTCGCAGATCTGCGGGACGCAGATATTTAAAGAAGCGACACTGTCGCAACTTAAGCTCATTTCATTTTGATTGCAAAACGCGCTTCCGATCCAATTTCGATATTGCACGCGATGAGAAATTCTTTCTGCAGTATCAGCACCTGCATACTGGCGCGTGTTTTTCGTACGGAATCAATAGAACCACCGAGCCAACAGTTCATTAAATATTAATATCTTCAATTTAATTAATTATTTTGAGTATCGTTAAAGTGTGAATCGTTATAATTGTTAAAAAATTAAATATCCGTGTTTTATTTAATCAGGCGCAGTTTGAAACGCCTTGGAATTAACTTTTTTATTCACGATCGTGTAAAATCCTTTAACTTTATTATTATTATTATTATTATTATTATTATTATTATTATTATTATTATTATTATTATTGTTATTATTATTATTATTATTATTATTATTATTATTATTATTATTATTATTATTATTATTATTATTATTATTATTATTAATATTATTATTATTATAGTTAATGACATTGGCGACACTGTCGCTTCTGCAACTTAAGCTCATTTCATTTTGATTGCAACACGTGCTTCCGATCCAATTTCGATATTGCAAGCGAGATAAATTCTTTCTGCAGTGTCAGCACCTGCATACTGGCGCGTGTTGGTCGAACGGAATCAATAGAATCATCGAGCCAACAAAGTTGGAAGGCAACCGGCAGTCTTGGCTTTGGCTATTTCGAGTCCAGTTCATTAAATATTAATATCTTCAATGTAATTAATTATTTTGAGTATCATTAAAGTGTGAATCGTTATAATTGTTAAAAAATTAAATATCCGGCGCAGTTGGAAGCGCCTTGGAATTAATTTTTTTATTCGCGATCGTGTAAAATCTTTAACTGGCGCCCGAGCAGGACCCTGATTTAAATGCTTAGTGGTCCTGTGAGTTATAAATTAATTCACAAAATCTAACTCCTCCTTCGCTTATCCGGTATTTCTGATAGTTATCCAATCGAAACATATAACCGTAGGTTACCGAGGCGGAAGTGAAGTAAACCGTACCTCAGTAGGTATCCACGATAATAAAAGTGGATCTCCACACCGGAGAAATACGGCCCTTCCGTGAGAAGTAAAAGGGTTTTAAACGGTCGCGTCGCGCTGAAAGATGAAAGAAAACAGGATAGGGACGATAGAAGCTAGTTTGAGCAACAATGGAAATGTCTTGGATAGAATAGAGCGTCTAGAAAATAGGCAGGTGGCCGCGATACCACCACTGGTCACCGACGAAGGATCTCTTCAACGACCGCGGACTGAAACAGAGTTGAAAAATATAAGTCGCCTCCCCGACAGTGTGAAAGAGTTAAGAACCTTTGAAGGCAATCCCACTGAGTATATTTCCTGGGTTCATTCAGTGGAAACTATACTGAAGGACTTTGAAATAGTTAGGGACAAACCTATTTATCGAGCAATTATACAAAGTGTCCGTCAAAAAGTTACGGGCGCTGCCGATACAGCCCTGGTATCCTACAATGTATTTGACAGTGATTGGACGGAAATAAAAAGAATACTTTCCCTGCACTACGCTGATAAACGGGATATTCAAACTCTGGAACACCAGCTCAACCAGCTGTATCAGGGATCCTCAAGCGTAGATGAGTTTTATTCGACAGTCAACCATCAACTTTCACTCATCATTAATAAATTAAAAACAGAGTCCCACAGTGAGGAAACGATCAAAGCCTTAGTAGGAACATACAGGAATAGAGCGTTAGACATATTCATACGCGGATTAAAACCGGAGCTTTCCCGTATGATTATAATACAGTGGTCAGGAACGTTGCCTGAAGCGTATTCCGCTTGTTTGGAGTTACAAAATCTGACCATGCGAAATATCATAATTTATTCGAAGACGATGGCTTATGATTCAATCTCCACAGAAACGACTTATCGTCCTGTGCCTTCAAGACCTCCAAAATCATTCCCTAAGCGATCGGGATGGCTGAATAAAATTCTCAGCCTAGAAATTGGGAGCATAATAACAATAATTCTAACTTTCGGGTAAATGAACATGCGAATCATAATAAGCCAGCGTTACCTCCACGGTATCCGGCCATAAAACACGAACCAATAGATATTGATAGGACAATACAATCTCGTCGGGTAAATTACATTAACCATCCTAGGACAGCTGAAAAAAGAGGCGCATATGAAGCAAGAACAGTGCATAAACAGGCAAAACTTTATCACATAGAAACTTTTTCTGACGAGGACCTCATGGCTGAAAATGGGCTGGAGAGAGACTCTTGTCAGGAAGAAACTGTAGGCGAAGTAAATTTTATGGGGGAAGGCCATCAAGCTTATCCTATATAGAATACCCTTCTGTTAATGGCGGTACTTTATGTTTTTTGATCGACACGGGTTCTAACAAGAACTTTTGTAACCCACACTTATCACATGGTAGCATACCATTAGAAAAACCAATAAAAGTTCGATCAGTGGGAGGAGATATTAATATAGATAGGAAAGTAATAGGACCATTTTTTAATTTTTTGTAACGGGATAAGTGATCCCGTTGAGTTTTTTGTTTTGCCAACGCTTAAAACCGTTGATGGTATAATAGGAGACGACACCCTTAAAGAGTTAGGTGCTTTAGTTGACAGAAAGAAGAATGTTTTAGTTTTGAAAATTCCATTAAAAGAAAAAGTAACAAATGAATCAAATTATGTATTAGGCGAAGAGTATGCACCAGAGGTCAGGAAAAGAATAGAAAGCCTCATTGATAAATACAAACCACTTTTTGGACCACTTGATGGTAGCGAACTTGCCTGGACAAACGTTCAAGCAGAAATAAGGACAACTACGGAAGAACCAATATATACTAAAAGTTATCCGTACCCAGTCTGTATGAGGGAAGAGGTAGAACGACAGATACAGGAATTACTTTCGGAAGGAGGTATAAGACCTTCAAAGAGTCCTTACAATTCACCTATTTGGGTAGTGCCCAAATAACCTAAACCTAATGGTGAAAAGCAATACCGAATGGTAGTGGACTTTAAACGCCTAAATGCTGTGACAATTTCAGATACCTACCCAATTCCGGACATTACGTCGACTTTCATCAAATAGCCATGAAATCAAGGGACATCCCAAAGACTGCTTTTCAACGGCAAACGGTAAATATGAATTCTTAAGATTGCCTTTTGGCCTTAAGAATGCGCCTGCAATATTTCAGAGGATGATAGATGATGTCCTCCGTGAGTATATAGGAAAACTCTGTTTTATATACATTGACGATATAATAGTGATTGGAGAAAATATAGAAAATCACTTGAGGAATATAGAAATTATTTTTGGGAGACTTCGCGAGGCTAATCTTAAGGTGAATCTTGATAAAACACATTTCATGAAATCGGAGGTGGAATTTCTTGGCTATATCGTTGGTTCTGAGGGAATCAAAGTGGATCCAGCCAAGGTAAAGTCCATTGAAAATTTGTTACCCCCCACGAACTTGAAAGAGTTGAAAAGCTTTTTAGGAATGACTTCCTACTATAGGAGATTTACTCGAGATTATGCTAAAGTCGCAAAACCCCTTACAAATCTTACAAGAGGCGAATATGCCCAAGTAAAAACCAGTCAATCCAAAAAGTGCCAATTACACTAATTTACGAGTCCTTAAAGTCTTTCGATAGACTGAAATCTATGTTAACTACAGCAGAGCTACTATCATTCCCTGACTTTGAGAAGCCTTTTAACTTAACAACGGATGCCTCTAATACCGCGTTAGGTGCCGTTCTGTCACAAGGCGAAGTGGGAAAGGATAAACACATAGCATACATATCTCGGTCTCTCAATAAAACTGAGGAAAACTATGCCACGAACGAGAAAGAGATGCTAGCCATTGTATGAGCCCTTGATAATCTCAGAAATTACTTATACGGGGCAAAGAAAATCAGGATCTATACTGATCATCAGCCTTTGACGTTTGCACTGGGGAATAGGAATTTTAATGCCAAATTAAAACGGTGGAAGGCACGTATAGAGGAATATAACCACGAGTTGATTTATAAACCTGGTAAATCAAACTATGTGGCTGATGCTCTTTCAAGGTTAAAGACCGCTTCACATCATTCATATCACTCTTCTACTGAAAGGGCGAGTGAGGGAATGAGCACGAACTCAGATGAAACTCCAACTGCTTCAGAGGGTCGAGAAGATGATCTCTCATCAATGGCAACAGTTCACAGTGCAGAACAAGATGCCTCTGACTTCATACACCATGTAGAGGCACCTATAAACGTCTTTAGGAATCAGATTATATTAAGAATGGGAATGGACATGACAGCGATCGAAGAACCACACCGTGGGTATACGAGACATTTCATTTCCTCGAAAAATTGGTCTCAGGAAAAACTTATAACCCTGCTCAAGGAAAAACTTCGACCAAATATCCTTAACGGAATAAAAGCACCAGAAGGTCTTCTTGGTGACTTACAAGAAGTTTATATCGATCATTTCTCAAAATATAAAGTGAGAATTGCTCAGAAACTAGTTACAGATATAACTTCAAAAGAACGTCAATTCGAAAGAATAGAAACCGAGCATAGAAGAGCTCATCGTAATCCCAGAGAAAATGGTGAACAAATTTTAGAGCAATTCTACTTTCCGCATATGCGCGCCAACATCAGGAAATACGTTGCTAGCTGTGACGTTTGTAATAGATGCAAGTACGACAGAAAACCTCCACAAATACATCGTCAAGAAACACCTGATCCTAAATTTCCTTGCGAAATCCTCCACATGGACATCATGGAATTAAGGATAGATCGTTGGTCTAAGTACAGAAAAAAAAATAATTAAAGTTTTGCATTATTTCACAGTGCCAAAAATTCTTGTTACTGATAAAGAACGTAGCTTCCTAAGCCCCTTGATTGAATCATTAATCAAATCCCTGGGTATTAAATTATATCTAACGCCGGTACAAAGAAGTGAAGTAAACGGGCAGGTTGAACGACTACATTCAACAATAATTGAAATTTATAGATGTCTAAGAGTTGAATACCCGAATCTATCAGTAAAAGAATTAATTGAAGTATGTGTAGATAGATACAATAATACTATCCATTCAACAACAAAGAAAAGACCATGTGACTTATTTTTTAATAGAAATGGCAAAGCGAATTATGCAAATCTTTTATCTGAAAAAAAGAAAGTTAATACGGACCAGTAGTTACTTAAAAAACACATGGCAAATCGCAATGCAAAAATGAATACAAAAAGGCAGTGCCCAAAAAAATATAGAAAGGGAGATAGAATATATATAGCTATTAAAACCATCAAAGGGAAAAACAAAGCAATATATAAGAAAGAAATAGTTGAAAAAGGCAATAGAGTAACGGTGTTGACGAAGGAATCACAAAGAACATATAAAAATTTGAATAGAAAAAGTCCAAAGAAAAATCTAACTTTATAATTATTTTTGATCCTTTTTGTTTCGTTCACGTTAAGTATACATCTTGCATATAAGTACACAAAGGATAACGTATTAAAAATGAATAAAATAAAATGGAACAAATTGTACGAGTCCATTGTGAATTAAAAAAATTGTACGAGCCCATTGAGGAAAAAAATAAAATGGAACAAATTTTACGAGTCCATTGAGAATTATGAACATAAGACAATAATGAATAGTTGAGGATAACTACCATTAACAAGAGCTTTCCTGTAAGTGGGATGGATAAATCGTACTCTAGTAGGTTGGGGGAGGTATGCTTGCTCCCGACTAAACCGGACCAATACGAAGTCCTCCTGGTACGTTCGAGAAAAAGGTCAGTTTCCAAAACTAAATGCTACTACTATAGAAATCTCGGCGGAAGTGATTGATACTGATCGTAGAATGCAAACATGGTCCATGGCTTAAGAGACCATTGATTGCTCATCTACTAAAAAGTTGATAATAACTCTGCTATTGAAGGTTGAGAAAGAAATAAGTACATTAAAAAAAAAAAAGAAAATATGAAAGAAATAACACAAAGAAAAGAAAGAATGAATAAATATAAATGTAAAAATTGTATATACAATGCAAAAAAATATAAGTAAATCAGCTCAGATCGGTTAGCTTCCGGATGATGCACTAAACCATGGTCTGGCGAGTTGCATCACGGGCTACAGATGCGACGGCGGCATGGTATTAGATCATCATTTAGCGTTCAAAGTAAACCAAGGAACTATCCATATTCTGGCTCATAAAGAAATCTCACATAGTACTGCATAATTGCATCAAAAAAAAAAAAAAAATATATAATCGCATCTAATAATTATCATTAACACATTTCATTGTCATATCACCGCCTCATCCCTATTGACATAACTACCTTATACTATTTTCAGAAATTATATTTCTTTATAACCATGCATCTCGGGTCATTTTTCCTCATTGCATTCAACGTGATTGGTTTTATAAACGGTTTACAAATCTACCAGTACAAAACATCGCTAGTTTCATTAAAAATTGGTAATAGATGGATAGTCGATGGTAACTTCAAGATAATACATGTCATCAACTTGGAACCATACATGGATGCGGCAGCAAATATCTCATCTCTTATTGAACGACACATCCCGCCGAGTAAAAACAAGGAATTCATCTTATACCACATATTGCAGATGCAGGAACGCCTTAATGAATTGATGAATGTACAAAGAAGAACGCTTAGGTCAATCGATTGGATAGGATCAGCGTGGAAATGGCTTGCTGGAAGCCCCGATTCAACAGACTGAAACAATATACTACGGAGCCAAGAAAATATCATCATAAATAATAATGAACAATACAGAATTAATGAAGAGCTTGGGCAGAAGACGAACCAGGTTATCAAGAAGATCAATGAATTAATTACCAAGATACATAATATCACGAGTGGTAAAGATTATACCCTTAAAGAACAACGAACCGTCATCGAGGTCACAATCTTGAAGGATGAAGTAAATGAAATTGTTCGAGCCTGTCAGCTGGTTAAGAGCGGAATTATCAATACAAATTTGCTAGACCAATCGGAAATAAATAGTGTAATTGACGAGTTGGAAACGTTACCTTATGGCAATGTAATAGAAACAGTGGAGTACGGAACCCCATCAATTTACACGAATGGTTCATTACTCTTGTACGTCCTGTCAATCCCAAAAATTTAAAAGCAGTTTTATAATTTACTCCTTACCGGAGCTACTATTGATGACGGAAAGCAAATATATCTGCCATTCGAGAGGGTGTTGGTTAGTGAAGCTGAGTCCTACGGCATAAAAAATAACTGTCTTTCTATAAACAATTTGACAGTCTGCCAAAGATCATCTGTTACTAAATTGGAAGAAGATGGCTGCCTCAATACCATTCTCAGGGGAGGTTCGGCAAAATGTACATACCGACGGACTCAAGAAGAAATCGTAGAAAACCAATAAAAGTTCGATCGGTGGGAAGATATTAATATAGATAGGAAAGTAATTGGACCATTTTTAAAATTTTTAGGGATAAGTGAGCCCGTTGAGTTTTGCGTTTTGCCAACGCTTAAAATATTTGATGGTATAATAGGAGACGACAAACTTAAAGAGCTAGGTGCTTTAGTTGATAGAAAGGAGAATGTATTAGTTTTAAAAAAAATTTTAAAATTCCATTAAAAGAAAAAGTAGCAAATGAATCAAATTATGTATTAGGTGAAGAGTATGCGCCAGAGGCCAGGAAAAGAATATAAAGCCTCATTGATAAATACAAACCACTTTTTGGGCCACTTGATGGTAGCGAACTTGCCTCGACGACCGTTCAGGAATAAGGACAACTACGGAAGAACCAATATATACTGGGTACGGACCCAGTCTGTATGAGGGAAGAGGTAGAACGACAGATACAGGAATTACTTTCGGAAGGAGTTATAAGACCTTCCAAGAGTCCTTACAATTCACCTATTTGGGTAGTGCACAAAAAACCTAAACCTAATCGTGAAAAGCAATACCGAATGGCAGTGGACTTTAAACGCCTAAATGCTGTGACAATTTCAGATACCTACCCAATTCCGGACATTACGTCGACTTTAGCTAGTCTAGGTAAATCAAAGTATTTTACAACGATAGACCTTACATCAGGCTTTCATCAAATAGCCATGAAATCAAGGGACATCCCAAAGACTGCTTTTTCAACGGCAAACGGTAAATATGAATTCCTAAGATTGCCTTTTGGCCTTAAGAATGCGCCTGCAATATTTCAGAGGATGATAGATGATGTCCTCCGTGGGTATATAGGAAAGCTCTGTTTTATATACATTGACGATATAATAGTAATTGGAGAAAATATAGAAAATCACTTTAGGAATATAGAAATTATTTTTGGAAGACTTCGCGAGGCTAATCTTAAGGTGAATCTTGATAAAACACATTTCATGAAATTGGAGATGGAATTTCTTGGCTATATCGTTGGTTCTGAGGGAATCAAACCGGATCCAGCCAAGGTAAAGTCCATTGAAAAGTTGTTAGCACCCACGAACTTGAAAAAGTTAAAAAGCTTTTTAGGAATGACTTCCTACTATAGGAGGTTTATTCGAGATTATGCTAAAGTCGCAAAACCCCTTACAAATCTTACAAGAGGCGAATATGCCCAAGTAAAAGCCAGTCAATCCAAAAAGGTGCCAATTACACTAAATTACGAGTCCTTAAAGTCTTTCGATAGACTGAAATCTATGTTAACTACAGCAGAGCAACTATCTTTCCCTGACTTTGAGAAGCCTTTTAACTTAACAACGGATGCCTCTAATACCGCGTTAGGTGCCGTTCTGTCACAAGGCGAAGTGGGAAAGGATAAACCCATAGCATACATATCTCGGTCTCTCAATAAAACTGAGGAAAACTATGCCGCGAACGAGAAAGAGATGCTAGCCATTGTATGGGCCCTTGATAATCTCAGAAATTACTTATACGGGCCATAGAAAATCAGGATCTATACTGATCATCAGCCTTTGACGTTTGCACTATGGAATAGGAATTTTAATACCAAATTAAAACGGTGGAAAGCACGTATAGAGGAATATAACCACGAGTTGATTTATAAACCTGGTAAATCAAACTATGTGGCTGATGCTCTTTCAAGGTTAAAGACCGCTTCATATCATTTATATCACTCTTCTACTGAAACGGAGAGTGAGGGAATGAGCACGAATTCAGATGAAACTCTAACTGCTTCAGAGGGTCGAGAAGATGATCTTTCATCAATGGCAACAATTCACAGTGCAGAACAAGATGCCTCTGACTTCATACACCATGTAGAGGTACCTATAAACGTCTTTAGGAATCAGATTATATTAAGAATGGGAATGGACATGACAGCGATCGAAGAACCACACCATGGGTATACGAGACATTTCATTTCCTCGAAAAATTGGTCTCAGGAAAAACTTATAACCCTGCTCAAGGAAAAACTTCGACCAAATATCCTTAACGGAATAAAAGCACCAGAAGGTCTTCTTGGTGACCTACAAGAAGTTTATATCGATCATTTCTCAAAATATAAAGTGAGAATTGCTCAGAAACTAGTTACAGATATAACTTCAAAAGAACGTCAATTCGAAATAATAGAAACCGAGCTCATCGTAATCCCAGAGAAAATGGTGAACAAATTTTAGAGCAATTCTACTTTCCGCATATGCGCGCCAACATCAGGAAATACGTTGCTAGCTGTGACGTTTGTAATAGATGCAAGTACGACAGAAAACCTCCACAAATACATCGTCAAGAAACACCTGATCCTAAATTTCCTTGCGAAATCCTCCACATGGACATCATGGAAATTCAGGAACAAAAATTCAATACTTGTATAGACAAGTTTACCAAATTCGCTAAATTCTTTGCTATTAAGGATAGATCGTTGGTCCAAGTACAGGAAAAAATAATTAAAGTTTTGCATTATTTCACAGTGCCAAAAATTCTTGTTACTGATAACGAACGTAGCTTCCTAAGCCCCTTGATTGAATCATTAATCAAATCCCTGGGTATTAAATTATATCTAACGCCGGTACAAAGAAGTGAAGTAAACGGGCAGGTTGAACGATTACATTCAACAATAATTGAAATTTATAAATGTCTAAGAGTTGAATACCCGAATCTATCAGTAAAAGAATTAATTGAAGTATGTGTAGATAGATAAAATAATACTATCCATTCAACAACAAAGAAAAGACCATGTGACTTATTTTTTAATAGAAATGGCAAAGCGAATTATGCAAATATTTTATCTGAACAAAAGAAAGTTAATACGGACCTCAGGCAGTTATTTAAAAAACACATGGCAAATCGCAATGCAAAAATGAATAAAAAAAGGCAGTGCCCAAAAAAATATAGAAAGGGAGATAGAATATATGTAGCTATTAAAACCATCAAAGGGAAAAACAAAGCGCTGTATAGGAAAGAAATAGTTGAAAAAGACAATAGAGTAACGGTGTTGACAAGGAGTGGACGAAGGATTCACAAAGAACATATAAAAAATTTAATAGAAAAAGTCCAAAGAAAAATCTAACTTTATAATTATTTTTGATCCTTTTTGTTTCGTTCACGTAAAGTATACATCTTGCATATAAGTACACAAAGGATTACGTATTAAAAATGAATAAAATAAAATGGAACAAAGTAAAATGGAACAAATTGTACGAGTCCATTAAGAATTATGAACATAAGACAATAATGAATAGTTGAGGATAACTACCATTAACAAGAGCTTTTCTGTAAGTGGGATGGATAAATCGTACCATAGTAGGTTGGGGAAGGCATGCTTGCTCCCGACTAAACCGGACCAATACGAAGTCCCCATGGTACGTTCGAGAAAAAAGGTCAGTTTCCAAAACTAAATGCTACTACTACAGAAATCTCGGCGGAAGTGATTGATACTGATCGTAGAATGCAAACATGGTACAAATCTACCAGTACAAAACATCGCTGGTTTCATTAAAAATTGGTAATGGATGGATAGTCGATGGTAACTTCAAGATAATACATGTCATCAACTTGGAACAATACATGGATGCGGCAGCAAATATCTCATCTCTTATTGAACGACACATCCCGCCGAGTAAAAACAAGGAATTCATCTTATACCACATATTGCAGATGCAGGAACGCCTTAATGAATTGATGAATGTACAAAGAAGAACACCAAGATAAATAATATCACGAGTGGTAAAGATTATACACTTATAGAACAAGGAACCATCAACGAGGTCACAATCTTGAAGGATGAAGTAAATGAAATTGTTCGAGCCTGTCAGCTGGTTAAGAGCGGAATTATCAATACAAATTTACTAGACCAATCGGAAATAAATAGTGTAATTGACGAGTTGGAAACGTTACCTTACGGCAATGTTATAGAAACAATGGAGTACGGAACCCCATCAATTTACACGAATGGTTCATTACTCTTGTACGTCCTGTCAATCCCAAAAATTGAAAAGCAGTTTTATAATTTACTCCTTACCAGAGCTACTATTGATGACGAAAAGCAAATATATCTGCCATTCGAGAGGGTGTTGGTTAGTGAAGCTGAGTCCTACGGCATAAAAAATAACTGCCTTTCTATAAACAATTTGACAGTCTGCCAAAGATCATCTGTTACTAAATTGGAAGAAGATGACTGCCTCAATACCATTCTCAGGGGAGGTATGGCAAAATGTACATACCGACGGACTCAAGAAGAAATCGTAGAGTTATTGACAGACAACGTTATCTACATGACAAACTACAGGGGTTTGATTGAATTGAATGGGAAAACTGAGTTTCTCAATGGCACTTACCTTCTGCAACTCTCAAATGAATCGGTGGTAATCAAGAATCATACTTATTCGAGCAAGTCAATCACGAAGGTTCAGGCCTTACCTCCGGTGCTATCGAATATTACACATAAAGACCTGCTGCTTGACATAAAGTATGTCCATGAAATAGGCCTCAATAACAGTAACCGATTGAACCAGTTTGGAGTGAGATTTAATAGTACCATTGCCATTAATGTATGTTCATTGCTTCCATCTCTCTTTGCATTGGTTGGTTGTGGTATCAGCAAACGAGGAAACTAAATCTCCCAAAGCTACGTGTCCAGCTACCCTCTATAGATTCGCAGATCTGCGGGACGCAGATATTTAAAGAAGCGACACTGTCGCAACTTAAGCTCATTTCATTTTGATTGCAACACGCGCTTCCGATCCAATTTCGATATTGCACGCGATGAGAAATTCTTTCTGCAGTATCAGCACCTGCATACTGGCGCGTGTTTTTCGTACGCAATCAATAGAACCACCGAGCCAACAGTTCATTAAATATTAATATCTTCAATTTAATTAATTATTTTGAGTATCGTTAAAGTGTGAATCGTTATAATTGTTAAAAAATTAAATATCCGTGTTTTATTTAATCAGGCGCAGTTGGAAGCGCCTTGGAATTAACTTTTTTTATTCGCGATCGTGTAAAATCCTTTAACTTTATTATTATTATTATTATTATTATTGTTATTATTATTATTATTATTATTATTATTATTATTATTATTATTATTATTATTATTATTATTATTATTATTATTATTATTATTATATTATTATTATTATTATTATTATTATTATTATTATTATTATTATTATTATTATTATTATTATATTATTATTATTATTATTATTATTATTATTATTATTATTATTATTATTATATTATTATTATTATTATTATTATTATTATTATTATTATTATTATTATTATTATTATTATTATTATTATTATTATTATTATTATTATTATTATTATTATTATTATTATTATTATTATTATTATTATTATTATATTATTATTATTATTATAATATTATTATTATAGTTAATGACATTGGCGACACTGTCGCTTCTGCAACTTAAGCTCATTTCATTTTGATTGCAACACGCGCTTAAAGTGTGAATCGTTATAATTTTTAAAAAATTAAATATCCGTGTTTTATTTAATCAGGCGCAGTTTGAAACGCCTCGGAATTAACTTTTTTATTCACGATCGTGTAAAATCCTTTAACTTATTATTATTATTATTATTATTATTATTATTATTATTATTATTATTATTATTATTATTATTATTATTATTATTTATTATTATTATTATTATTATTGTTATTATTATTATTATTATTATTATTATTATTATCATTATTATTATTATTATTATTATTATTTTTATATATTATATTATTATTATTATTATTATTATTATATTATTATTATTATTATTATTATTATTATTATTATTAATATTATTATTATAGTTAATGACATTGGCGACACTGTCGCTTCTGCAATTAAAGCTCATTTCATTTTGATTGCAACACGTGCTTCCGATCCAATTTCGATATTGCAAGCGAGATAAATTCTTTCTGCAGTGTCAGCACCTGCATACTGGCGCGTGTTGGTCGAACGGAATCAATAGAATCATCGAGCCAACAAAGTTGGAAGGCAACCGGCAGTCTTGGCTTTGGCTATTTCGAGTCCAGTTCATTAAATATTAATATCTTCAATGTAATTAATTATTTTGAGTATCATTAAAGTGTGAATCGTTATAATTGTTAAAAAATTAAATATCCGGCGCAGTTGGAAGCGCCTTGGAATTAATTTTTTTATTCGCGATCGTGTAAAATCTTTAACTGGCGCCCGAGCAGGACCCTGATTTAAATGCTTAGTGGTCCTGTGAGTTATAAATTAATTCACAAAATCGAACTCCTCCTTCGCTTATCCGGTATTTCTGATAGTTATCCAATCGAAACATATAACCGTAGGTTACCGAGGCGGAAGTGAAGTAAACCGTACCTCAGTAGGTATCCACGATAATAAAAGTGGATCTCCACACCGGAGAAATACGGCCCTTCCGTGAGAAGTAAAAGGGTTTTAAACGGTCGCGTCGCGCTGAAAGATGAAAGAAAACAGGATAGGGACGATAGAAGCTAGTTTGAGCAACAATGCTTTAGGAAATGTCTTGGATAGAATAGAGCGTCTAGAAAATAGGCAGGTGGCCGCGATACCACCACTGGTCACCGACGAAGGATCTCTTCAACGACCGCGGACTGAAACAGAGTTGAAAGATATAAGTCGCCTCCCCGACAGTGTGAAAGAGTTAAGAACCTTTGAAGGCAATCCCACTGAGTATATTTCCTGGGTTCATTCAGTGGAAACTATACTGAAGGACTTTGAAATAGTTAGGGACAAACCTATTTATCGAGCAATTATACAAAGTGTCCGTCAAAAAGTTACGGGCGCTGCCGACACAGCCCTGGTATCCTACAATGAATTTGACAGTGATTGGACGGAAATAAAAAGAATACTTTCCCTGCACTACGCTGATAAACGGGATATTCAAACTCTGGAACACCAGCTCAACCAGCTGTATCAGGGATCCTCAAGCGTAGATGAGTTTTATTCGACAGTCAACCATCAACTTTCACTCATCATTAATAAATTAAAAACAGAGTCCCACAGTGAGGAAACGATCAAAGCCTTAGTAGGAACATACAGGAATAGAGCGTTAGACATATTCATACGCGGATTAAAACCGGAGCTTTCCCGTATGATTATAATACAGTGGTCAGGAACGTTGCCTGAAGCGTATTCCGCTTGTTTGGAGTTACAAAATCTGACCATGCGAAATATCATAATTTATTCGAAGACGATGGCTTATGATTCAATCTCCACAGAAACGACTTATCGTCCTGTGCCTTCAAGACCTCCAAAATCATTCCCTAAGCGATCGGGATGGCTGAATAAAAATTCTCAGCCTAGAAATTGGGAGCATAATAACAATAATTCTAACTTTCGGGTAAATGAACATGCGAATCATAATAAGCCAGCGTTACCTCCACGGTATCCGGCCATAAAACACGAACCAATAGATATTGATAGGACAATACAATCTCGTCGGGTAAATTACATTAACCATCCTAGGACAGCTGAAAAAAGAGGCGCATATGAAGCAAGAACAGTGCATAAACAGGCAAAACTTTATCACATAGAAACTTTTTCTGACGAGGACCTCATGGCTGAAAATGGGCTGGAGAGAGACTCTTGTCAGGAAGAAACTGTAGGCGAAGTAAATTTTATGGGGGAAGGCCATCAAGCTTATCCTATATAGAATACCCTTCTGTTAATGGCGGTACTTTATGTTTTTTGATCGACACGGGTTCTAACAAGAACTTTTGTAACCCACACTTATCACATGGTAGCATACCATTAGAAAAACCAATAAAAGTTCGATCAGTGGGAGGAGATATTAATATAGATAGGAAAGTAATAGGACCATTTTTTAATTTTTTGTAACGGGATAAGTGATCCCGTTGAGTTTTTTGTTTTGCCAACGCTTAAAACCGTTGATGGTATAATAGGAGACGACACCCTTAAAGAGTTAGGTGCTTTAGTTGACAGAAAGAAGAATGTTTTAGTTTTGAAAATTCCATTAAAAGAAAAAGTAACAAATGAATCAAATTATGTATTAGGCGAAGAGTATGCACCAGAGGTCAGGAAAAGAATAGAAAGCCTCATTGATAAATACAAACCACTTTTTGGACCACTTGATGGTAGCGAACTTGCCTCGACAAACGTTCAAGCAGAAATAAGGACAACTACGGAAGAACCAATATATACTAAAAGTTATCCGTACCCAGTCTGTATGAGGGAAGAGGTAGAACGACAGATACAGGAATTACTTTCGGAAGGAGGTATAAGACCATACAATTCACCTATTTGGGTAGTGCCCAAATAACCTAAACCTAATGGTGAAAAGCAATACCGAATGGTAGTGGACTTTAAACGCCTAAATGCTGTGACAATTTCAGATACCTACCCAATTCCGGACATTACGTCGACTTTAGCTAGTCTAGGTAAATCAAAGTATTTTACAACGATAGACCTTACATCAGGCTTTCATCAAATAGCCATGAAATCAAGGGACATCCCAAAGACTGCTTTTCAACGGCAAACGGTAAATATGAATTCTTAAGATTGCCTTTTGGCCTTAAGAATGCGCCTGCAATATTTCAGAGGATGATAGATGATGTCCTCCGTGAGTATATAGGAAAACTCTGTTTTATATACATTGACGATATAATAGTAATTGGAGAAAATATAGAAAATCACTTGAGGAATATAGAAATTATTTTTGGGAGACTTCGCGAGGCTAATCTTAAGGTGAATCTTGATAGAACACATTTCATGAAATCGGAGGTGGAATTTCTTGGCTATATCGTTGGTTCTGAGGGAATCAAAGTGGATCCAGCCAAGGTAAAGTCCATTGAAAATTTGTTACCCCCCACGAACTTGAAAGAGTTGAAAAGCTTTTTAGGAATGACTTCCTACTATAGGAGATTTATTCGAGATTATGCTAAAGTCGCAAAACCCCTTACAAATCTTACAAGAGGCGAATATGCCCAAGTAAAAGCCAGTCAATCCAAAAAAGTGCCAATTACACTAATTTACGAGTCCTTAAAGTCTTTCGATAGACTGAAATCTATGTTAACTACAGCAGAGCTACTATCTTTCTCTGACTTTGAGAAGCCTTTTAACTTAACAACGGATGCCTCTAATACCGCGTTAGGTGCCGTTCTGTCGAAGGCGAAGTGGGAAAGGATAAACCCATAGCATACATATCTCGGTCTCTCAATAAAACTGAGGAAAACTATGCCACGAACGAGAAAGAGATGCTAGCCATTGTATGGGCCCTTGATAATCTCAGAAATTACTTATACGGGCCATAGAAAATCAGGATCTATACTGATCATCAGCCTTTGACGTTTGCACTATGGAATAGGAATTTTAATACCAAATTAAAACGGTGGAAAGCACGTATAGAGGAATATAACCACGAGTTGATTTATAAACCTGGTAAATCAAACTATGTGGCTGATGCTCTTTCAAGGTTAAAGACCGCTTCATATCATTTATATCACTCTTCTACTGAAACGGAGAGTGAGGGAATGAGCACGAATTCAGATGAAACTCTAACTGCTTCAGAGGGTCGAGAAGATGATCTTTCATCAATGGCAACAATTCACAGTGCAGAACAAGATGCCTCTGACTTCATACACCATGTAGAGGTACCTATAAACGTCTTAAGGAATCAGATTATATTAAGAATGGGAATGGACATGACAGCGATCGAAGAACCACACCATGGGTATACGAGACATTTCATTTCCTCGAAAAATTGGTCTCAGGAAAAACTTATAACCCTGCTCAAGGAAAAACTTCGACCAAATATCCTTAACGGAATAAAAGCACCAGAAGGTCTTCTTGGTGACTTACAAGAAGTTTATATCGATCATTTCTCAAAATATAAAGTGAGAATTGCTCAGAAACTAGTTACAGATATAACTTCAAAAGAACGTCAATTCGAAATAATAGAAACCGAGCATAGAAGAGCTCATCGTAATCCCAGAGAAAATGGTGAACAAATTTTAGAGCAATTCTACTTTCCGCATATGCGCGCCAACATCAGGAAATACGTTGCTAGCTGTGACGTTTGTAATAGATGCAAGTACGACAGAAAACCTCCACAAATACATCGTCAAGAAACACCTGATCCTAAATTTCCTTGCGAAATCCTCCACATGGACATCATGGAAATTCAGGAACAAAAATTCAATACTTGTATAGACAAGTTTACCAAATTCGCTAAATTCTTTGCTATTAAGGATAGATCGTTGGTCCAAGTACAGGAAAAAATAATTAAAGTTTTGCATTATTTCACAGTGCCAAAAATTCTTGTTACTGATAACGAACGTAGCTTCCTAAGCCCCTTGATTGAATCATTAATCAAATCCCTGGGTATTAAATTATATCTAACGCCGGTACAAAGAAGTGAAGTAAACGGGCAGGTTGAACGATTACATTCAACAATAATTGAAATTTATAAATGTCTAAGAGTTGAATACCCGAATCTATCAGTAAAAGAATTAATTGAAGTATGTGTAGATAGATAAAATAATACTATCCATTCAACAACAAAGAAAAGACCATGTGACTTATTTTTTAATAGAAATGGCAAAGCGAATTATGCAAATCTTTTATCTGAACAAAAGAAAGTTAATACGGACCTCAGGCAGTTATTTAAAAAACACATGGCAAATCGCAATGCAAAAATGAATAAAAAAAGGCAGTGCCCAAAAAAATATAGAAAGGGAGATAGAATATATGTAGCTATTAAAACCATCAAAGGGAAAAACAAAGCACTGTATAGGAAAGAAATAGTTGAAAAAGACAATAAAGTAACGGTGTTGACAAGGAGTGGACGAAGGATTCACAAAGAACATATAAAAAATTTAATAGAAAAAGTCCAAAGAAAAATCTAACTTTATAATTATTTTTGATCCTTTTTGTTTCGTTCACGTAAAGTATACATCTTGCATATAAGTACACAAAGGATTACGTATTAAAAATGAATAAAATAAAATGGAACAGGGTAAAATGGAACAAATTGTACGAGTCCATTGAGAATTATGAACATAAGACAATAATGATAACTACCATTAACAAGAGCTTTTCTGTAAGTGGGATGGATAAATCGTACCATAGTAGGTTGGGGAAGGCATGCTTGCTCCCTACTAAACCGGACCAATACGAAGTCCCCATGGTACGTTCGAGAAAAAAGGTCAGTTTCCAAAACTAAATGCTACTACTACAGAAATCTCGGCGGAAGTGATTGATACTGATCGTAGAATGCAAACATGGTACAAATCTACCAGTACAAAACATCGCTGGTTTCATTAAAAATTGGTAATGGATGGATAGTCGATGGTAACTTCAAGATAATACATGTCATCAACTTGGAACAATACATGGATGCGGCAGCAAATATCTCATCTCTTATTGAACGACACATCCCGCCGAGTAAAAACAAGGAATTCATCTTATACCACATATTGCAGATGCAGGAACGCCTTAATGAATTGATGAATGTACAAAGAAGAACGCTTAGGTCAATCGATTGGATCGGATCAGCGTGGAAATGGCTTGCTGCAAGACTGGAACAGACTGGAACAATATATTACGGAGCCAAGAAAATATTTCATAAATAATAATGAACAATACAGAATTAATGAAGAGCTTGGGCAGAAGACGAACCAGGTTATCAAGAAGATCAATGAACTAATTACCAAGATAAATAATATCACGAGTGGTAAAGATTATACACTTATAGAACAAGGAACCATCAACGAGGTCACAATCTTGAAGGATGAAGTAAATGAAATTGTTCGAGCCTGTCAGCTGGTTAAGAGCGGAATTATCAATACAAATTTACTAGACCAATCGGAAATAAATAGTGTAATTGACGAGTTGGAAACGTTACCTTACGGCAATGTTATAGAAACAGTGGAGTACGGAACCCCATCAATTTACACGAATGGTTCATTACTCTTGTACGTCCTGTCAATCCCAAAAATTGAAAAGCAGTTTTATAATTTACTCCTTACCAGAGCTACTATTGATGACGAAAAGCAAATATATCTGCCATTCGAGAGGGTGTTGGTTAGTGAAGCTGAGCCCTACGGCATAAAAAATAACTGCCTTTCTATAAACAATTTGACAGTCTGCCAAAGATCATCTGTTACTAAATTGGAAGAAGATGGCTGCCTCAATACCATTCTCAGGGGAGGTATGGCAAAATGTACATACCGACGGACTCAAGAAGAAATCGTAGAGTTATTGACAGACAACGTTATCTACATGACAAACTACAGGGGTTTGATTGAATTGAATGGGAAAACTGAGTTTCTCAATGGCACTTACCTTCTGCAACTCTCAAATGAATCGGTGGTAATCAAGAATCATACTTACTCGAGCAAGTCAATCACGAAGGTTCAGGCCTTACCTCCGGTGCTATCGAATATTACACATAAAGACCTGCTGCTTGACATAAAGTATGTCCATGAAATAGGCCTCAATAACAGTAACCGATTGAACCAGTTTGGAGTGAGATTTAATAGTACCATTGCCATTAATGTATGTTCATTGCTTCCATCTCTCTTTGCATTGGTTGGTTGTGGTATCAGCAAACGAGGAAACTAAATCTTCCAAAGCTACGTGTCCAGCTACCCTCTATAGATTCGCAGATCTGCGGGACGCAGATATTTAAAGAAGCGACACTGTCGCAACTTAAGCTCATTTCATTTTGATTGCAAAACGCGCTTCCGATCCAATTTCGATATTGCACGCGATGAGAAATTCTTTCTGCAGTATCAGCACCTGCATACTGGCGCGTGTTTTTCGTACGGAATCAATAGAACCACCGAGCCAACAGTTCATTAAATATTAATATCTTCAATTTAATTAATTATTTTGAGTATCGTTAAAGTGTGAATCGTTATAATTGTTAAAAAATTAAATATCCGTGTTTTATTTAATCAGGCGCAGTTTGAAACGCCTTGGAATTAACTTTTTTATTCACGATCGTGTAAAATCCTTTAACTTTATTATTATTATTATTATTATTATTATTATTATTATTGTTATTATTATTATTATTATTATTATTATTATTATTATTATTATTATTATTATTATTATTATTATTATTATTATTATTATTATTATTATTAATATTATTATTATTATAGTTAATGACATTGGCGACACTGTCGCTTCTGCAACTTAAGCTCATTTCATTTTGATTGCAACACGTGCTTCCGATCCAATTTCGATATTGCAAGCGAAATAAATTCTTTCTGCAGTGTCAGCACCTGCATACTGGCGCGTGTTGGTCGAACGGAATCAATAGAATCATCGAGCCAACAAAGTTGGAAGGCAACCGGCAGTCTTGGCTTTGGCTATTTCGAGTCCAGTTCATTAAATATTAATATCTTCAATGTAATTAATTATTTTGAGTATCATTAAAGTGTGAATCGTTATAATTGTTAAAAAATTAAATATCCGGCGCAGTTGGAAGCGCCTTGGAATTAATTTTTTTATTCGCGATCGTGTAAAATCTTTAACTGGCGCCCGAGCAGGACCCTGATTTAAATGCTTAGTGGTCCTGTGAGTTATAAATTAATTCACAAAATCTAACTCCTCCTTCGCTTATCCGGTATTTCTGATAGTTATCCAATCGAAACATATAACCGTAGGTTACCGAGGCGGAAGTGAAGTAAACCGTACCTCAGTAGGTATCCACGATAATAAAAGTGGATCTCCACACCGGAGAAATACGGCCCTTCCGTGAGAAGTAAAAGGGTTTTAAACGGTCGCGTCGCGCTGAAAGATGAAAGAAAACAGGATAGGGACGATAGAAGCTAGTTTGAGCAACAATGGAAATGTCTTGGATAGAATAGAGCGTCTAGAAAATAGGCAGGTGGCCGCGATACCACCACTGGTCACCGACGAAGGATCTCTTCAACGACCGCGGACTGAAACAGAGTTGAAAAATATAAGTCGCCTCCCCGACAGTGTGAAAGAGTTAAGAACCTTTGAAGGCAATCCCACTGAGTATATTTCCTGGGTTCATTCAGTGGAAACTATACTGAAGGACTTTGAAATAGTTAGGGACAAACCTATTTATCGAGCAATTATACAAAGTGTCCGTCAAAAAGTTACGGGCGCTGCCGATACAGCCCTGGTATCCTACAATGTATTTGACAGTGATTGGACGGAAATAAAAAGAATACTTTCCCTGCACTACGCTGATAAACGGGATATTCAAACTCTGGAACACCAGCTCAACCAGCTGTATCAGGGATCCTCAAGCGTAGATGAGTTTTATTCGACAGTCAACCATCAACTTTCACTCATCATTAATAAATTAAAAACAGAGTCCCACAGTGAGGAAACGATCAAAGCCTTAGTAGGAACATACAGGAATAGAGCGTTAGACATATTCATACGCGGATTAAAACCGGAGCTTTCCCGTATGATTATAATACAGTGGTCAGGAACGTTGCCTGAAGCGTATTCCGCTTGTTTGGAGTTACAAAATCTGACCATGCGAAATATCATAATTTATTCGAAGACGATGGCTTATGATTCAATCTCCACAGAAACGACTTATCGTCCTGTGCCTTCAAGACCTCCAAAATCATTCCCTAAGCGATCGGGATGGCTGAATAAAAATTCTCAGCCTAGAAATTGGGAGCATAATAACAATAATTCTAACTTTCGGGTAAATGAACATGCGAATCATAATAAGCCAGCGTTACCTCCACGGTATCCGGCCATAAAACACGAACCAATAGATATTGATAGGACAATACAATCTCGTCGGGTAAATTACATTAACCATCCTAGGACAGCTGAAAAAAGAGGCGCATATGAAGCAAGAACAGTGCATAAACAGGCAAAACTTTATCACATAGAAACTTTTTCTGACGAGGACCTCATGGCTGAAAATGGGCTGGAGAGAGACTCTTGTCAGGAAGAAACTGTAGGCGAAGTAAATTTTATGGGGGAAGGCCATCAAGCTTATCCTATATAGAATACCCTTCTGTTAATGGCGGTACTTTATGTTTTTTGATCGACACGGGTTCTAACAAGAACTTTTGTAACCCACACTTATCACATGGTAGCATACCATTAGAAAAACCAATAAAAGTTCGATCAGTGGGAGGAGATATTAATATAGATAGGAAAGTAATAGGACCATTTTTTAATTTTTTGTAACGGGATAAGTGATCCCGTTGAGTTTTTTGTTTTGCCAACGCTTAAAACCGTTGATGGTATAATAGGAGACGACACCCTTAAAGAGTTAGGTGCTTTAGTTGACAGAAAGAAGAATGTTTTAGTTTTGAAAATTCCATTAAAAGAAAAAGTAACAAATGAATCAAATTATGTATTAGGCGAAGAGTATGCACCAGAGGTCAGGAAAAGAATAGAAAGCCTCATTGATAAATACAAACCACTTTTTGGACCACTTGATGGTAGCGAACTTGCCTGGACAAACGTTCAAGCAGAAATAAGGACAACTACGGAAGAACCAATATATACTAAAAGTTATCCGTACCCAGTCTGTATGAGGGAAGAGGTAGAACGACAGATACAGGAATTACTTTCGGAAGGAGGTATAAGACCATACAATTCACCTATTTGGGTAGTGCCCAAATAACCTAAACCTAATGGTGAAAAGCAATACCGAATGGTAGTGGACTTTAAACGCCTAAATGCTGTGACAATTTCAGATACCTACCCAATTCCGGACATTACGTCGACTTTAGCTAGTCTAGGTAAATCAAAGTATTTTACAACGATAGACCTTACATCAGGCTTTCATCAAATAGCCATGAAATCAAGGGACATCCCAAAGACTGCTTTTCAACGGCAAACGGTAAATATGAATTCTTAAGATTGCCTTTTGGCCTTAAGAATGCGCCTGCAATATTTCAGAGGATGATAGATGATGTCCTCCGTGAGTATATAGGAAAACTCTGTTTTATATACATTGACGATATAATAGTAATTGGAGAAAATATAGAAAATCACTTGAGGAATATAGAAATTATTTTTGGGAGACTTCGCGAGGCTAATCTTAAGGTGAATCTTGATAAAACACATTTCATGAAATCGGAGGTGGAATTTCTTGGCTATATCGTTGGTTCTGAGGGAATCAAAGTGGATCCAGCCAAGGTAAAGTCCATTGAAAATTTGTTACCCCCCACGAACTTGAAAGAGTTGAAAAGCTTTTTAGGAATGACTTCCTACTATAGGAGATTTATTCGAGATTATGCTAAAGTCGCAAAACCCCTTACAAATCTTACAAGAGGCGAATATGCCCAAGTAAAAGCCAGTCAATCCAAAAAAGTGCCAATTACACTAATTTACGAATCCTTAAAGTCTTTCGATAGACTGAAATCTATGTTAACTACAGCAGAGCTACTATCTTTCCCTGACTTTGAGAAGCCTTTTAACTTAACAACGGATGCCTCTAATACCGCGTTAGGTGCCGTTCTGTCACAAGGCGAAGTGGGAAAGGATAAACCCATAGCATACATATCTCGGTCTCTCAATAAAACTGAGGAAAACTATGCCACGAACGAGAAAGAGATGCTAGCCATTGTATGGGCCCTTGATAATCTCAAAAATTACTTATACGGGCCATAGAAAATCAGGATCTATACTGATCATCAGCCTTTGACGTTTGCACTATGGAATAGGAATTTTAATACCAAATTAAAACGGTGGAAAGCACGTATAGAGGAATATAACCACGAGTTGATTTATAAACCTGGTAAATCAAACTATGTGGCTGATGCTCTTTCAAGGTTAAAGACCGCTTAATATCATTTATATCACTCTTCTACTGAAACGGAGAGTGAGGGAATGAGCACGAATTCAGATGAAACTCTAACTGCTCAATTCGAAATAATAGAAACCGAGCATAGAAGAGCTCATCGTAATCCCAGAGAAAATGGTGAACAAATTTTAGAGCAATTCTACTTTCCGCATATGCGCGCCAACATCAGGAAATACGTTGCTAGCTGTGACGTTTGTAATAGATGCAAGTACGACAGAAAACCTCCACAAATACATCGTCAAGAAACACCTGATCCTAACTTTCCTTGCGAAATCCTCCACATGGACATCATGGAAATTCAGGAACAAAAATTCATTACTTGTATAGACAAGTTTACCAAATTCGCTAAATTCTTTGCTATTAAGGATAGATCGTTGGTCCAAGTACAGGAAAAAATAATTAAAGTTTTGCATTATTTCACAGTGCCAAAAATTCTTGTTACTGATAACGAACGTAGCTTCCTAAGCCCCTTGATTGAATCATTAATCAAATCCCTGGGTATTAAATTATATCTAACGCCGGTACAAAGAAGTGGAGTAAACGGGCAGGTTGAACGATTACATTCAACAATAATTGAAATTTATAAATGTCTAAGAGTTGAATACCCGAATCTATCAGTAAAAGAATTAATTGAAGTATGTGTAGATAGATAAAATAATACTATCCATTCAACAACAAAGAAAAGACCATGTGACTTATTTTTTAATAGAAATGGCAAAGCGAATTATGCAAATCTTTTATCTGAACAAAAGAAAGTTAATACGGACCTCAGGCAGTTACATAAAAAACACATGGCAAATCGCAATGCAAAAATGAATAAAAAAAGGCAGTGCCCAAAAAAATATAGAAAGGGAGATAGAATATATGTAGCTATTAAAACCATCAAAGGGAAAAACAAAGCGCTGTATAGGAAAGAAATAGTTGAAAAAGACAATAGAGTAACGGTGTTGACAAGGAGTGGACGAAGGATTCACAAAGAACATATAAAAAATTGAATAGAAAAAGTCCAAAGAAAAATCTAACTTTATAATTATTTTTGATCCTTTTTGTTTCGTTCACGTAAAGTATACATCTTGCATATAAGTACACAAAGGATTACGTATTAAAAAGAATAAAATAAAATGGAACAAAGTAAAGAACATAAGACAATAATGAATAGTTGAGGATAACTACCATTAACAAGAGCTTTTCTGTAAGTGGGATGGATAAATCGTACCCTAGTAGGTTGGGGAAGGCATGTTTGCTCCCGACTAAACCGGACCAATACGAAGTCCCCATGGTACGTTCGAGAAAAAGGTCAGTTTCCAAAACTAAATGCTACTACTACAGAAATCTCGGCGGAAGTGATTGATACTGATCGTAGAATGCAAACATGGTACAAATCTACCAGTACAAAACATCGCTGGTTTCATTAAAAATTGGTAATGGATGGATAGTCGATGGTAACTTCAAGATAATACATGTCATCAACTTGGAACAATACATGGATGCGGCAGCAAATATCTCATCTCTTATTGAACGACACATCCCGCCGAGTAAAAACAAGGAATTCATCTTATACCACATATTGCAGATGCAGGAACGCCTTAATGAATTGATGAATGTACAAAGAAGAACGCTTAGATCAATCGATTGGATCGGATCAGCGTGGAAATGGCTTGCTGGAAGCCCCGATTCAACAGACTGGAACAATATACTACGGAGCCAAGAAAATATTTCATAAATAATAATGAACAATACAGAATTAATGAAGAGCTTGGGCAGAAGACGAACCAGGTTATCAAGAAGATCAATGAGCTAATTAGGTCACACGAGGTCACAATCTTGATGGATGAAGTAAATGCAATTGTTCGAGCCTGTCAGCTGGTTAAGAGCGGAATTATCAATACAAATTTGCTAGACCAATCGGAAATAAATAGTGTAATTGACGAGTTGGAAACGTTACCTTATGGCAATGTAATAGAAACAGTGGAGTACGGAACCCCATCAATTTACACGAATGGTTCATTACTCTTGTACGTCCTGTCAATCCCAAAAATTGAAAAGCAGTTTTATAATTTACTCCTTACCAGAGCTACTATTGATGACGGAAAGCAAATATATCTGCCATTCGAGAGGGTGTTGGTTGAAGCTGAGTCCTACGGCATCAAAGATAACTGTCTTTCTATAAACAATTTGACAGTCTGCCAAAGATCATCTGTTACTAAATTGGAAGAAGATGGCTGCCTCAATACCATTCTCAGAGGAGGTAGAGTTATTGACAGACAACGTTATCTACATGACAAACTACAGGGGTTTGATTGAATTGAATGGGAAAACTGAGTTTCTCAATGGCACTTACCTTCTGCAACTCTCAAATGAATCGGTGGTAATCAAGAATCATACTTACTCGAGCAAGTCAATCACGAAGGTTCAGGCCTTACCTCCGGTGCTATCGAATATTACACATAAAGACCTGCTACTTGACATAAAGTATGTCCATGAAATAGGCCTCAATAACATTAACCGATTGAACCAGTTTGGAGTGAGATTTAATAGTACCATTGCCATTAATGTTATGTTCATTGCTTCCATCTCTCTTTGCATTGGTTGGTTGTGGTATAAGCAAACGAGGAAACTAAATCTCCCAAAGCTACGTGTCCAGCTACCCTCTATAGATTCGCAGATCTGCGGGATGCAGATATTTAAGGAGGGAGGAGTTAATGACATTGGCGACACTGTCGCTTCTGCAACTTAAGCTCATTTCATTTTGATTGCAACACGCGCTTCCGATCCAATTTCGATATTGCAAGCGATGAGAAATTCTTTCTGCAGTATCAGCACCTGCATACTGGCGCGTGTTGGTCGAACGGAATCAATAGAACCATCGAGCCAACAAAGTTGGAAGGCAACCGGCAGTCTTGGCTTTAGCTATTTCGAGTGCAGTTCATTAAATATTAATATCTTCAATCTAATTAATTATTTCGAGTATCATTAAAGAGTGAATCGTTATAATTGTAAAAAAAATAAATATCCGTGTTTTATTTATTCAGGCGCAGTTGGAAGCGCCATGGAATTAATTTTTTTATTCGCGATCGTGTAAAATCCTTTAACTTTATTATTATTATTATTATTATTATTATTATTATTATTATTATTATTATTATTATTATTATTATTACTATTATTATTATTATTATTATTATTATTATTATTATTATTATTATTATTATTATTATTATTATTACTATTATTATTATTATTATTATTATTATTATTATTATTATTATTATTATTATTATTATTATTATTATTATTATTATTATTATTATTATTATTATTATTATTATTATTATTATTATTATTATTATTATTATTATTATTATTATTATTATTATTATTATTATTATTATTATTATTATTATATTATTCGTTTAGTAGTTTTTGTACACATATAGTACGCATTTCCAAAACCTCCACATTATTACTGCTGACAACATCAGAGGCCTGAATAACAAATTTCGGATTCCCGCCTTCTTTCTTCACCCAATAACAAATTTAGTATAATCTAGTAGTTTTTCTACAAATGTATGAAGCATCCGAGACCTAAATAGCGGATTCCAGCCTTATTCCTTTATATACAAATATAGGACGCATTTCCAAAACCATCGCAACATCATACCCACAAACATTTTTAAAACCACCTCCATATCTTTCGGGATTCCAGCCTTATTCCTTTACCAAGTACCAAATTTAATGTTATTTAGTAGCATTCGTACAAATAAAGGACGCATTTCCAAAACGATCTCCATTATTTAACTATTGACAACATCAGAAGTCTAAATAAAAAAATTTCGGAATTCTTGTCTTATTCCTTCACCCAATACCAAATTTAATGTTATTTAGTAGTTTTCGTACAAATATAGGACGCACTTCCAAAACCACCTCAATATATTAACCACAGACATCAACAGAGACGTAAATAACATATTGCGGGATTCCAGCCTTCACCCAATACCAAATTTTGTATTAATAATTTAATGGTATTATTATTATTCCATTATTATTATATTATTCGTTTAGTAGTTTTCGTACAAATATAGGACGCATTTCCAAAACTACCTCCATATTTTAACCACAGACACCAACAGAGACCTAAATAACAAATTTAGGGGTTCCACCCTTATTCCTTCACCCTATAACAAATTTAGTATCATTTAGTAGTTTTTGTACAAATGTAGGAAGCATATACAGAACTTTGTCTATTATTTCATTGCTGACAACATCAGATACCTAAACACAAATATCGGGATTCCATCCTTATTCCTTTATCTACAAATATAGGACGCATTTCCAAAACCACCACAACATCATAACTGCAGACAAAATAACAAAATAAAATTAATAATAAAATAAAATAAATAATAATAAATAATAAAATAATAAAAATAAATAACAAAATTCGGGATTCCAGCCATATTCCTTCAACCAATACCAAATTTAGTATCATTAAGTAGTTATTATACAAATATACCTCGCATTTCTAAAATCATATCCTCATCTTAACCACAGACACCAAGACAGATCTAAATAACAAATTTCGGGATTTCTGTTTTATTCATTCAAACTATGCCAAATTTAGTATTATTAAGCAGTTTTCGTTACAAATATAGGACACCCTTCCAAACCACCTCTATATATTAAAAGCTGACAATAAAAGATACCTACTTAACAAATTTCGAGATTTCAGACTTATTCCTTCACCCAATAACAAATTTGGTCTCATTTAACAGTTCTTGTACAAATGTAGGAAGCATTTCCAAATTTACCTCTATTATTTAACTGCTGACAACATCAGAGACCTAAATACAAAGGATTCCAGCCTTTTTCGTTTATCCAATACCAAATTTGGTGTTATTTGCTAGTTTTCGTACAAATATATAGGACGCATTGGCAAAACCACCATCACATCTAAACCACAGACACCAATAAGGACCTAAACAAGAAATTTTGAGATTCCAGCCTTATTTCTTCAACCAATTCCATCTTTAGTATCAGATACCTAAATTACTAATGTCGGGATTCCAGTCTTATTCTTTCACCCAATTCCAAATTTATTGTAATTTAGTAGTTTTCTTACAAATATAGGACGCATTTTCAAACAACCTCTTTATTTCAAACGCTGACAACAAAAGATACCTAAATAACAAGTTTCGGGATTCCAGCCTTATTCCTTTACCCAATACCAAATTTAGTGTAATTTAATAGCTTTCGTACATAGGGCGCATTTCCAAAACAATCCCCATATCTCAACCACAGACACCAACAGACACCTAAATAACAAATTGCGGGATTCCAGCCAAATGTAGTATTATTAAGTGGTTTTCTTACATATGTAGGACCCATTTCCAAAACCACTTACACATCATGAACAGAGACCTAAATAACAAATTTGGGGATTCAGTCTTATTCCTTCACCTAATACCAAATTTACTGTCATTGACGCACTGTTAAAACAACCTCCATATCTTTCGGGATTCTAGCCTTTTTCCTTTACCTAAGACCAAGTTTAGTGTCATTTGGTAACATTCGTACAAGTATATTATTATTATTATTATTATTATTATTATTATTATTATTATTATTATTATTATTATTATTATTATTATTATTATATTATTATTACTTATTATTATTATTATTATTATTATTATTATATTATTATTATTATTATTATTATTATTATTATTATTATTATTATTATTATTATTATTATTATTATTATTATTATTATTATTATTATTATTATTATTATTATTATTATTATTATTATTATTATTATTATTATTATTATTATTATTATTATTATTATTATTATTATTATATTATTATTATTATTATTATATTATTATTATTATTATTATTATATTATTATTATTATTATTATTATTATTATTATTATTATTATTATTATTATTATTATTATTATTATTATTATTATTATTATTATTATTATTATTATTATTATTATTATTATTATTATTATTATTATTATTATTATTATTATTATTATTATTATTATTATTATTATATTATTATTATTATTATTATATTATTATTATTATTATTATTATTATTATTATTATTATTATTATCATTATTATTATTGTTATTATTATTATTATTATTATTATTATTATTATTATTATTATTATTATTACTATTATTATTATTATTATTATTATTATTTTTATTATTATTATTATTATTATTATTATTATTATTATTATTATTATTATTATTATTATTATTATTATTATTATTATTATATTATTATTATTATTATTATTATTATTATTATTATTATTATTACTATGTTAAGTCCGCACTATAGGGACTCGGAGAACAACTGCCGGCGAAGCTCTCCCAATAGAGCCAGTACGTCCAATACGTACGTGTGGCCGTCCATAGTTATAGGGGGTCAAATTAAATAGAAATAAAGGAAACACAAGGTAGGCTAATTGCCTTGTATATTTATTATGGTAAACGATATTACCTTTTTATTCATACAACAATATGTAGATAAGCTTACGATAAAGCGCGAGTGTTAAAATCATATCCTCATCTTAACCACAGACACCAAGACAGATCTAAATAACAAATTTCGGGATTTCTGTTTTATTCATTCAAACTATGCCAAATTTAGTATTATTAAGCAGTTTTCGTTACAAATATAGGACACCCTTCCAAACCACCTCTATATATTAAAAGCTGACAATAAAAGATACCTACTTAACAAATTTCGAGATTTCAGACTTATTCCTTCACCCAATAACAAATTTGGTCTCATTTAACAGTTCTTGTACAAATGTAGGAAGCATTTCCAAATTTACCTCTATTATTTAACTGCTGACAACATCAGAGACCTAAATACAAAGGATTCCAGCCTTTTTCGTTTATCCAATACCAAATTTGGTGTTATTTGCTAGTTTTCGTACAAATATATAGGACGCATTGGCAAAACCACCATCACATCTAAACCACAGACACCAATAAGGACCTAAACAAGAAATTTTGAGATTCCAGCCTTATTTCTTCAACCAATTCCATCTTTAGTATCAGATACCTAAATTACTAATGTCGGGATTCCAGTCTTATTCTTTCACCCAATTCCAAATTTATTGTAATTTAGTAGTTTTCTTACAAATATAGGACGCATTTTCAAACAACCTCTTTATTTCAAACGCTGACAACAAAAGATACCTAAATAACAAGTTTCGGGATTCCAGCCTTATTCCTTTACCCAATACCAAATTTAGTGTAATTTAATAGCTTTCGTACATAGGGCGCATTTCCAAAACAATCCCCATATCTCAACCACAGACACCAACAGACACCTAAATAACAAATTGCGGGATTCCAGCCAAATGTAGTATTATTAAGTGGTTTTCTTACATATGTAGGACCCATTTCCAAAACCACTTACACATCATGAACAGAGACCTAAATAACAAATTTGGGGATTCAGTCTTATTCCTTCACCTAATACCAAATTTACTGTCATTGACGCACTGTTAAAACAACCTCCATATCTTTCGGGATTCTAGCCTTTTTCCTTTACCTAAGACCAAGTTTAGTGTCATTTGGTAACATTCGTACAAGTATTATTATTATTATTATTATTATTATTATTATTATTATTATTATTATTATTATTATTATTATTATTATTATTATTATTATTATTATTAACATTATTATTATTATTATTATTATTATTATTATTATTATTATTATTATTATTATTATTATTATTATTATTATTATTATTATTATTATTATTATTATTATTATATTATTATTATTATTATTATTATTAATTATTATTATTATTATTATTATTATTATTATTATTGTTATTATTATTATTATTATTATTATTATTATTATTATTATTATTATTATTATTATTATTATTATTATTATTATTATTATTATTATTATTATTACTATGTTAAGTCCGCACTATAGGGACTCGGAGAACAACTGCCGGCGAAGCTCTCCCAATAGAGCCAGTACGTCCAATACGTACGTGTGGCCGTCCATAGTTATAGGGGGTCAAATTAAATAGAAATAAAGGAAACACAAGGTAGGCTAATTGCCTTGTATATTTATTATGGTAAACGATATTACCTTTTTATTCATACAACAATATGTAGATAAGCTTACGATAAAGCGCGAGTGTTAAAATCATATCCTCATCTTAACCACAGACACCAAGACAGATCTAAATAACAAATTTCGGGATTTCTGTTTTATTCATTCAAACTATGCCAAATTTAGTATTATTAAGCAGTTTTCGTTACAAATATAGGACACCCTTCCAAACCACCTCTATATATTAAAAGCTGACAATAAAAGATACCTACTTAACAAATTTCGAGATTTCAGACTTATTCCTTCACCCAATAACAAATTTGGTCTCATTTAACAGTTCTTGTACAAATGTAGGAAGCATTTCCAAATTTACCTCTATTATTTAACTGCTGACAACATCAGAGACCTAAATACAAAGGATTCCAGCCTTTTTCGTTTATCCAATACCAAATTTGGTGTTATTTGCTAGTTTTCGTACAAATATATAGGACGCATTGGCAAAACCACCATCACATCTAAACCACAGACACCAATAAGGACCTAAACAAGAAATTTTGAGATTCCAGCCTTATTTCTTCAACCAATTCCATCTTTAGTATCAGATACCTAAATTACT
>NW_026712300.1:11366840-11451840 GCF_030504385.1 Musca domestica
ATTCGGGGTCGTTAGCGATCTCAGGCCATTAGGGACCAATTACACATTCGGGACTATTAAAGACGGCAGGCCATTAGGGACTTTTTTAACATTCGGGGTCACTAGGGCCCCAGGCCATTAAGGACCTTCTCCATATTCGAGATCGTTAAGGACCCCAGGCCATTAGGGACCCCGCGAAGTGAGCCACATGTGTTCCGCTTGATGAGGCCGCCAAACCACGAACAATCCGTACGATATACGACGATAATCATTTATGTGATAGGACCCGTAATAATCCAGCCGAAATGAGTATTCAGAGCGAGCAACGTACCGGACGGAAAACGAAAACTATGATTTTTTACCAATTTAGGGTACAAATCTGCTCCTATCTAAATATCTAAAACAGACAAACCTGATCTCAGATCCGAGGTAACCGAAATAGTTGGGAGATTTCTCAATATAGAATCTACAACCAACGCCGATGTTTCTAAAATAGGTGAACTATCACACCGACTACGAACTTTTATGGTTCACATTTTTCGACATATAGAGACTACAGAATTTGTGGAATTAATCGACAGATTCAAGTTCTTCTGAAGTTGTTTCGAAATGAATGACGATTCAGATGCCGGATCAATCAACGCCCTAGCAGGAAAAGAAGCACCATGATGAACTATATTCACCATAGCTGTTCCCAATAGAACTGCCTTGTTCTGCGTTACGTGAAACGATTGGCGAACTACATTACCGACCGATGTGGCGGGGCGAACGATTACTTATTAGGTTTCTAGGTTGAAAGGAGGGGGCAGACGTAGACAACGTCGAATTTCTAGGAGTCACAATCTGACTCGGACTACTTCCTTCCTCATTTCGTGCAAACACAGAAGAGTTTGAATTCTCTCTGTCAAAAATGCATCCAGTTCTTTTCAAGCTGAAAGAGACGATTTTGTTTTCACACATTGCTCCCATAAAGCATGTGTAATCTCTGGCAATTTTTGCAGACAAATAAATACCACAATCTGATCCCAATTATCCGTAGGTACATCAAAAATGTTCATTGCCGAAAGACAACTATTAATTCCGCGTTGTATAGATTTAAGTCCTGCACTAGATTCCTTCTCCAACACAGGAAGCGCGAACAATGACTTCAATTGGCTGTGGACAAGCAACCGTGGATTATTATATGTGGAATCCAGGGCATTCCATGCCGGTTCGAAACTCCAATGAGTCAAGCGAGAATTATTCATATACACCGCACTAAACAAATCTCTAAAAGTGGGCCACGTCAAAATACTTCCATCAAAGATCTCAATATTACAAGGAGGTATCGCCAAACTGTGAAAGTTATTTACAGGATCTAGAGGATCAACAACAAAGCTTGTGCCTATTCTAGGATTCCCAATATTTAAAATTGCGGAACTAGATGCCTGGGTTCCCACCTCCCGAGAAGAAAGGGATGACGAGCCCATGTTTTTAACTGAATCATCGCACGTCAGGGATGTTCCGTTAAGGAATTTACTGAACTGCTGTGAGATGAGTTCAGGGACACATTTGATTCACTCTGAATCTTAGATAACAATCGTTTAATCGCCGATGCACAAATCAAATATTCTTTAGAGGAAACCTCATACTTGCTATAAACTGCGTTAAGGTCTTCTGGACTTTCTGCATATGAGAGACAGTTATTGAAAGTTTCCTCAACCAATTTCCACAATTTTCCAATTTCTTCACTCCTGATCTCAAGATCATAAATATCAAGCTCTTCTTCCTTCATTGCACCGAAATGTGCAGTGAACCTCACCATAGAGTTGGAAGCTCTAAGAAACTTTTCCATAGGAGAAAAGGCCATTTTAAAAAAAGTAAGTAAGTAGGAAATAGTTGTATACTAACGGAGAATTTAGCAGAAAAATTGCCGACAAAATGGAATGCCAGTATGAAAACAAAAGAGAATTGAAACGAAAACAACAAACAAAAAACCCAAAGTTACGAATTTATGAAACAAATTGAAATATTCAGCGAAAAGAGCTACCAATTGCAGCGTGTTAAGATAAGGATGTCACAATAGAAAAGTTAAAAATGTTTAAAATTAACAATTTGCAAAGAAACTTTTGCAATAAAACGCAAAACAGTGTATAAAAAAGAAAATCCGCTTCCTGTCAAACCAAAATGGTATAACAATAAACGAATAAATCGATTTAGAAATGAACAATATACAAATAAAAATCTAAAGAAACTTTGCAACAAAATGTCAAAAGAAATAAATGATGCAAAGAAACAATATATAAAAAACATGCAACCGATTGTAGCGTATTTTAATTTGAAATCTCAAAAAGAATTTCAAATATAGTATTCGAAATGTATCAAATTTGCAAGGATATGCAAAGAAACTACTTGCTGTAATGAACCAAATTGCGAACTATCACAGCTAAAATAAACAAAAAGGTTCTTATTGTAAAAGACAAATAGAGATTTATTAAACAGGCTACCAATAATAATTGAGAACCTGTGGTGTGCGCCTCAAAATGGGTTAACCATTCTGATAAGAAGATGAATGTCACTTAAACAGCTGATTTTTCCCGTATAACAGTTGGCGAAAAGTCATGTAGCGGGGTAAAGAAAAGAGAATTTGAAAAAATAAAATGACAAGAAGAAGTTTCCACCGGAAAATTAGGAAGAAAATCGGTCTTTTTTATCTCATCAGCGAAGAAGATTGGATGCGTCGCTCCCAGCGAAGTAAAACACCCGGCATTTTTGGCGATAAATCCCTTAAATTAAAAGGAATAACATTTATTGATTTGATTTGTTCAACAAAATAAATAAAAAGAATACAAAATACCAACATTTTTTAAGCTAAAAGGCTTTAAACAATCCTAACACATATTATAAAATTAAAAAAGCTAAAATGTGAACATTTAAGAACTAAACTTAAAAGTATACTTAAGAATTAATCGAAAACTAAATAAACATCTTAAAGTTTGACAAAATTTTAAACAAAAAAAAAAAAGATTTAAGACTGAATTAAGTTTACAACCAAAACGAAACTGAATTAAGTTAAAAACAAAACTTAATAAATACAAAAGAGTTAAAAAATTAAAGCCTGGCAGAATTTTTGGAGTAAAGAGCCACACATTCGCCCATCCAATCCATCGAGGGAGGCGCAGATTTGCCGTCACTGCTACACCAGCGTGACTTGGTATCTTCCCTATAGACGTTACTATTAACTCCGGACAGACAGACGGACTACGAAGCAACATAATTAAATTCCGCGGTTTTCCTGAAAAGAAAAGTAAAATTTTTAGAGAAGAAGGGGTAAACAAAAGAAGTTTGATTTAAGATTTACTCGGCTGGTGTTGCAGTGCAGGATCCCTCGTTGAATTGAGCTCATTTAGAGGTTAGGTATCCACTTTTTTCTCGTCGATTGTTTTTGTGGTGTCGACCTACTGCCTTTTGTTTATCCTGGCCTGGAATTGGAAAATAAACTATTTTTTTTAATCTTGAACCGGGAATGTAGTTATAAAGCTAAACTTCATACACTAATATGTACTTACTCCTTGGGAAGAACCTTGTCCATTAGCTGCCATCAGTGGTCCTAGCTCTTGATACCCGCCATCGAACCCTGAAAAGGAAAAAGAAGGAGAAGGCGCTTAGATTTGGAATTAATTTTTTTTCTTTTTGAATTGATAATTACGTTTCCTGCTTCTTTTCATTAATTGGTATTATAAATCAATATGTAAGGATATCTGACTACAATGGATTTAATAAAATTGTATACCTCCAAATGAAAATTATGTCGTTGGCTTAAGGCCATTAAGAAGGTGGTAGGGATGGTATAAACGGAGGTAAGTGAAGGGGCAAATTTGGGACGTCAGGGAGTAGCGACGTCATGGCGAGAGGTGTTCTCGGTGGGAGGGCTATCTCTTGGTCGGACAGCCGCCAAGAGAGCTGTTTCCGGGGGATAGAATTAGGTTAAGGTGAGTTTGAGATTGAGTTTTTTTTTTGGTAGGCAAGTGTAGTTTTTTTCTCTTTTGGCATGTTTCAGGCTGCTTTTAATATTCCCCTTTTAGATATTCGTGCAAGCCCGGTATGATATATTTTTTTTTTTTGTTCAACCGAAAAGGTCTTCAAGTGGCAAGAACCACCCCTCACCCGACGAGCCATAGCCGCGCTAAACGCCAGCATACCAGCAACGCCACTTAAAGACTTCATCGAAGACTCCAGAAGACATCATTTATTTTTCAAAAACAAATATGAAACTTGTTCCTTTCTAGTGGCTTAGTCGTTCTAATTTGCATTTACGTCTAATCGCACTAGGATTATTAATTTTGTTTCATATTTATCTACAGTTAAATTTTCAGATAACGAATTCGTCTGGACGAACAGTTCTCATTTGTGGAGACCCGGTCATGCAGCCTATAAAATGGCAGGTGACGCGCTGCTACACGAATGTGAATTGTTAGTCTCAATCGAATTTGTAGGTTTAGGTTAGTAGTATGTCCTTTGTTATGCAATCTCAGTGCCCGGAATTAGGTAGCGGACCGCAGACATACCTGAGTTTCCACTGGCCCTGCGACAATCTTGGTTTTTGACCAGGGGCCGTATTGTCATGGAATTTCTTAGGAAGGTCTGGGGAAAGCCGCCTATTCCATATTCCAATTAAATTCTTCAGTTTTTTCCAGTAGAACTCACCGAAACCCTGTAGAAAATATTTTAAAACAGTTTAAAATTGGTATTCCTTTAGAAACAGTATATTTGACCTTCACTTAACTTTAAGTTTACCTTTTATCCCACCACCTGCCTTTTGTATTTATTTATTTTTTCAGTCAAATTCGGCTTGCAGGTTTGATACGCCGTGTCAATTTTCGAAGGGCAGATACCCAGCCAAGCATCCATTCCCAGTGCCTTAGCAACTGGTCAAGTAACACAACCACCACCACAACCTAGTTTATCGGAACCACCACCAGTACAAAGACCACAGTGTGGACTCCATGAATTTGCTGCCTATAGCCCACCACTAGTTAACAACATGGAGTTTCCGCCCGAAGGAGGCAATCCATATGGTTTTCGTCCACCAACCAGTTTTTACTCTGAGTCCAGCGGACGGGTGAATTTGGACAAGTGGGGTATCCGTTTCGATGGCACCGAGAAGACAATGAATGTCCAAGAATTCATATTTCGTGTTGGACAGTTGAAGAGGGATTTCAATTTCCCGGAAGACGAATTCTTGACGAAGTTCCACCAGCTTCTAGACAAGCCAGCCTTGGATTGGTATTGGAACCAAAGAAAATTTGTCAATTTTCGTTCTTGGAGCGAGCTTGAGACGGCGCTTTTGAACCAGTACCAGCAGTATGAGAATGAGTTCCAAATACAAATGCAAATTTTGAACAGACGGCAACTACCTCATGAGACGTTCGACGATTTTTATAATTCCGTGCTGAAGCTTCGGACCCAGCAGAAAACGCCTTATCAAGAGCACGACATGGTAGAGATAATGTGGGGTAACTTAAAGTCATCTTTAGCCCAAATGATTTTCTCAGCCCAGATAAGGAGTCTAGGAGAATTTTATCGCCAAGTTAAGAGGGCAGAAAACTTGATATGGAGCCAGAGGCAACATCAGCAGCGATATAACGTTCCTCAGAGGGTACATGAGCTTGATTGGCAGCAAGAAGAAGTCATACCACAAGAGATGGAAGTAGATACACCGGCGAAATATAAGTGTTGGAATTGCGGAGTGTGGGGACACAGTTGGATAGATTGTAGGGAGAAACGCAAGTTGTTTTGCTACAAGTGTGGACAGGAGAATGTAACAGTTTTAGATTGTCCGAAATGTCAGGGAAACAAGTATCGGAGCCCACCTCCAACGGGGCAGGTGAAGTCAACCCCGGCTTAGCCCCAGAGAAATCAAATAATTATAGCCTTAGTGATAAGATAGTGGTATTGAAGAACATGAATTTAGAGAAACTAAAGTCAGAAGCAGTAAAGAATTTGAGGGAGATTAAACCACTCCATATTAGAATTAAGAAATATACTGAGGCTAAAGAACGGATTTTTGGAGAGGTTTCTAATAAACTGATGAAAGCTCGAGAACGCTATAAGAGAAGAAAAAGAGTTAGGAGAGAAATTGCATCGGCTACATTGCATGAGGGAGATGATACTCGCCTATATACAAAGCTTACGATCAACGGACAGGAGTTGGAAGGTTTGTTGGATAGTGGTGCTACGGTGTCATGTTTGGGAAAGAACTGCCTTAGTTTTGTAGGAAAAGCAGGATTGGATGTCACCCATTTTCATTCTTTTATAAAGACAGCTGATGGTAGTCCACATCGAATCGTTGGAAAAGTGGCAGCAATGGTCAATTTCAATAAGCAGCAGAAACCTATCACTTTCTATCTAGTGCCTTCTCTGAATCGTGAACTTTTTCTAGGAGTCGATTTTATGCGTAGTTTTCACCTCTTTGCTCAGATTGACGGGTTTTCCTCCATCAGGTGAGCCTCTGTGACGAAGCCGGAGAGATCAGTGATGTGAAAAGCCATATATTGTCCGATGAGCAACGTTCACGTTTGCAAATTGTGAAGGATAAATTTCCATGCTTTGCCAAATATGGTTTGGGAAAAACGAATGCTGAGGTCCACTCAATCGACACTGGCGATGCAACTCCGGTGAAGTATCGACATTATCCGGTGTCCGCCCCTGTGCAAAAGCTCATGTATGCGGAATTGGATAGGATGCTTGGCCTGGGGGTAATTGAGGAGAGCGAAAGTCCATGGAGTCACCCCGTTACATTAGTCAGAAGGGGTGAGAAAAATCGGTTATGTTTGGATGCTCTCAAACTTAATGCACTTACGGTCAAAGATGCCTATCCATTGCCGCATATAGAGGGTTTGCTCAGTCGGTTGGGAGACACATATTTTATATCCAGTGTCGACCTCAAGGACGCGTTTTGGCAAATACCCTTGGACCCGTCTAGTAGAGAGAAAACTGCATTCACAGTGCCCGGAAGACCACTTTTTATGGTCATGCCTTTTGGTCTGTTTAATGCGGCCCAAAGGTTATGCCGTTTAATGGATAAAGTGATCCCTAGCGCAATCCGCGATAGAGGTTTTGTCTACCTAGATGATCTTTTGGTAGTTTCGCCTGATTTTGATACACACCTACGGTTGTTAGAGCAAGTAGCCGATTGTTTGGCGAGAGCAGGGCTCACCATCAATGTATCCAAGTCGAACTTCTGCTTTAAAGAGCTTAGATATTTGGGATACATTGTTGGTGGTGGCAAACTGAAGACTCATCAGGCGAAGGTGGAAACTATAGTAAAATTCGCATATCCGAAAACCATAAAACAGGTGAGAAGTTTTATGGGTACCGCAGGGTGGTATAGAAGGTTTATAGCCGACTTTGCCACCATTGCGGCTCCCATCTTCGAGACACATTAAAAAAAAGGAAAAAGATTCAGTTTCACGGAAGAGGCCAGGGTAGCATTTGATAAGTTGAAGTTTGGAACCACTGAAGTAATTGTCTCCGATAATGGAAAACAATTTGTCAGTAAAGAATTTTTAGACATGGTTAAGCTTTTTAGAATAAATCATACCAAGGCCGCTTTTCACTCTCCTCAAGCGAATGCCTCGGAGAGAGTAAATCAATCAATTTTTTCAGCAATTCGGGCATATTTCTAAAGATCGCCGAGAATGGGACCAGAATCTCTCAGAGATAGAATGTTCTCTGCGATCTTCGGTCCATAGTTCCATCGGAACTACTCCTTATTTTGCGCTCTTTGGAGTCAATATGATTAACCATGCCAGCCTTTATAAATTAGCCAGGAAACTCAAACTCCTTAATGACCCCGAAACGATTCTTATTCCGAACTCGGTAAAACTAAATCTAATTGGGGAAAAGATTAGAAATAGTCTGCACCAGGCATTCTTGAAAAATTAAAAATCTAGAAGTCGCCAAGTCAAGTTCGTACCAGGGCAAGAAGTGTTTCGTAGGAGTTTCAGGCAAAGTGATTTTAAAAAGAATTATAATGCTAAACTTGACAAGAATTTTTTCAAGTGTCGCATTAGTAAGCCCGTAGGGAGATGCCTTTATGAAGTAGAAGATCTTAAAGGGCACCCCATTGGCATTTTTCAAGAAAAGGATTTAAAGCAATAAATACTTAAATTGTGGTACATTTAATTTTTTGTTATTTTTAGGCCGTAATTCATAAGGTATGAATTATCATATTTCAGCGTCTGCATATTTATAGCCACTGAACTCCAAGCGTATATAGGAGATTTGTCTTTACTTTTTTTTATCAAACTGAGATCAGTTTAGATATTATAAAGTTTTAACAATAAGTTGGCGGTTATCAACGATCAACCTCAATAAGCGAAAAGGCAGTAAATAGCATTTGCAACATGTAGATAGCGATAATCAAAATGAAGTGCTTAATTCTAACTTAACTTAAATTTAATTTTCCAAGACTCACCTGAATTTCCCAAGAATTACGGAAGATCAATTTGAGTATAGTTGATAGTTAAAAAAAAAATTATTAGCATTATGCAAGACGTAATAATAAAAGGACTAACCTGAATTAATACTTACGCAATGTCCTCGATGAGTTACATTTCTATACAAGCTGTAGGACAGCGTTTTAAGCATAAGTTGGGTCCATGTGTGTTGTGGGTATAGGGTGAACCAAATATCTCCGAGTTTTGGTCCATAAAGTGAAAGGAAGAGAAAATATGAATTAGCAAAAATAATATATAAAAGAATATAATAACAATAATATAGATGTAAAAGGCATAGACTGCAATGCAGTATTAAGCCATACATACAAATGTGTTAGGTTGCTTAAAATTTATTATAGAAATATGTGAGTAATAGTAATTTTTATGGTAAAGAATTTGATAAATTCCTGATTTCTTTTAGAGCAAATTACCAAAAACTAGGGGAAATTAAAAGTAATAAAAAACATATCTTACGTATATTTCTGAAGATCCAACGGCAGTTCCTCTATAGTTTCGGCTAGAATGTAGAATGATGACCAGTTCGGCATCCCGTTTATTTTCCTACTATTCGGATTGGCGTCCAGTCTTCTAGACTATAGCAGCTGATGTCAGAAGTCCCAAGCCAGAACATGAATTTAAGCTCCCCGGGTTTACTGACTTTAACTCTATGTCTACGACTTCTGAACGAGTCACATTGTGACTGTCCTTGGCCATTTGTGCTTCCGCAATCACAAATCTGTAAAGATAAAAACAAAATAATATTAGTTCGTTGTTCAAATATTAAGCATTTATTTAAATTCAGAAATGTAACCTGGAATTAGGAAAAAGTATAATTAAATGTGTTCTTAATTGCGCCGAATATGTCCATCCGATTTTATGATATCTTTATTTTTATTTTAATCTTCAGTTTAAATCTTATATTTTACATTTTAAATTCGCAGATATTTATTTTCCATAAAAGGATCGTTAATTCACAGTACTTCACAGTTTATCTCGCATTTGTGTTATTTTTTTCACATTAAGTTCTTAATTTAATTTGCAAAAATCCTTTATCTTGCAAAAATTACTTTTATTTCGAACATTACTCTTTACATTGGTTACTTTGTTATGTCCGTCCGATCAATTCAAGTTGATAACAGTTTCAACTATAATAATTTATCATAAAATATTTTGTAAATTTCACCATATTTTCACTTAGCTTTTTTATTTATCGACTCGTTTACAATTTGCATTAGATACAAAATCGCTTTAATTCTTTTATTTTGATTCCAATTTTGTTTATTTTCACTTTCACTGTATTTCTCCAAAATTATCCATTCTTTTATGTTTTCACTTCATTACTTTCATTTCTTCATTTCACTCTCTTTTATTCTTTTTCTTCGAAAATCATAATAGTAGTTTTTCGAAGTTCAATATTTCCGCCAAAATCACGTTTCACTGAATGGTTGCAGTTTGTATGCAATTTTTCTCAATCACCACATATCACTCACACACACACTTGATAGAAGTCATTCTATTTTTTTTATTAGACAATTAATTCCATTAAATTCATAAAATTTAGTTTGTAAATGCCACTTTGTTACGATATTTAATAGTTTCCGTACTATTTTTTTGATATCTTCATTGTTTTCTTCGATTCGTTGGGATTAATTTTATTGCAAATATTTGCATTGTAATTTTGGCACATACATCCGCACTGTATGCAACCAGTTCATTCTTTTTTTTTTTGGCACTTTAAACAATTTTCACTTTAATTAAACACACTAAATTCACAAACGTGACTTTCACTTATTGATTTTTAATTATTTTATTATTTTCTTTAGTTTTTTCCACTTTTCTGTAAATCCGAATTCATGTCCGTCCGTGCTCCATGCCGCCAAAAATATTGCAATAGTCTCGTACTCCATTTGTTTTCATTGATAAACATCAATTCCATTCATTGGCAGCTGGAATTACACCAAATGATTGCGTCTGGTGCATGGCGTATTTCTTATACCAGGTTAAGACGACGTTCAAGCGTGTCGTATTTGGGTTTTTACACTGTAGTAAATAAAACATTTCAGAATTGCTATTCTAATGTGGAAAATTGGAAAATGAGTGTTAGGGATGCCAAATCACGATTATTAGGGATGCCAAGTTTAGATATTTTTCTTAAATGCCCAACTAGAAACTTTAATTTTTTTTGAATTCCTGTTACGAATGTCGCACTTTTTCCCCCTATCCTTTAATAAGAACATCGGCAGGATAGTTGGTTTTGTGAGTGCGCCTTAAAATGGGTTAACCATTGTGATAAGAAGAAGAATGTTGGCATTCAATGGGACACTTAAACAGCTGATTTTTCTCGTATAACAGTTGACGAAAAGTCATGTAGCAGGGAAAGAACATAGAATTTGAAAAAATAAGATGACAAAAAGAAAGTTCCTGCGGAAAATTAGGAAGAAAATCGGCCTTTTTTATCTCATCAGCGAAGAAGATTGAATGCGTGGCTCCTAGCGAAGAAAAACACCCGGCATTTGTGGCGATAAATTTCTTAAGTTAAAAGGAATAGCATTTATTTATTTGATTTGTTCAACAAAATAAATAAAAATAATTAAAATACCAACATTTTTTAAGCTAAAAGGCTTTAAACAATCCTAACACATAATATAAAATTAAAAAAGCTAAAATGTGAACATTTAAGAACTAAACTTTAAAGTATACTTAAGAATTAATCGAAAACTAAATAAACATCTTAAAGTTTGACAAAATTTTAAACAAAAAAAAAAGGTTTAAGACTGAATTAAGTTTAAAACAAAACGAAACTGAATTAAGTTTAAAACAAAACTTAATAAATACAAAAAAAAAAATAAGAAAAATTTTAAAAAATTAAAGCCTGGCAGAATTTTTGGAGTAAAGAGCCACACCATCGCCCATCCAATCCATTGAGGGAGGCGCAGATTTGCCGTCACTGCTACACCAGCGTGACTTGGTGTCTTCCCTATAGACGTTACTATTAACTCCGGACAGACAGACGGACGACGAAGCAACATAATTAAATTCCGCGGTTTTCCTGAAAAGAAAAGTAAATTTTTTAGAGAAGAAGGGGTAAACAAAAGAAGTTTAATTTAAGATTTACTCCCTCGTGTTGCAGTGCAGGATCCCTCGTTGAATTGAGCTCATTTAGAGGTTAGGTATCCACTTTTTTCTCGTCGATTGTTTTTGTGGTGTCGACCTACTGCCTTTTGTTTGTCCTGGCCTGGTATTGGAAAATAAACTATTTTTTTTAATCTTTAACCGGGAATGTAGTTATAAAGCTAGACTTCATACACTAATACTTACTTACTCCTTGGGAAGAACCTTGTCTATTAACTGTCATCAGTGCTCCTAGCTCTTGATACCCGCCATCGAACCCTGAAAAGGAAAAAGAAGGAGAAGGAGCTTAGATTTGGAATTAATTTTATTTTTTTTTTACAATATGTAAGATTATCTGACTACAATGGATTTAATAAAATTGTATACCTCCAAATGAAAATTATGTCGTTGGCTTAAGGCCTTTAAGAAGGTGGTAGGGATGGTATAAACGGAGGTAAGTGAAGGGGCAAATTTGGGACGTCAGGGAGTAGCGACGTCATGGTGAGAGGTGTTCTCGGTGGGAGGACTATCTCTTGGTCAGACAGCCGCCAAGAGAGCTGTTTCCGGGGGATAGAATTAGGTTAAGGTGAGTTTGAGATTGAGTTTTTTTTTGGTAGGGAAGTGTAGTTTTTTTTCTCTTTTAGCATGTATCAGGCTTCTTTTAATATTCCCCTTTTAGATATTCGTGCAACCCGACGAGCCATATCCGCGCTAAACGCCAGCATACCGGCAACGCCACTTAAAGCCCAATATTGCGATTTTTCGTCATCCTCGGAAAACGGTCAGTACAAAACCAAACAGGAAATTATCTCTCACAAATAAGAAAAATCTTTGAATAAACTAATCTATCTATTTTCAACTATATGCAAAGTAGCGTCATACACAACCTTAATGTCCAATTGACCGGCACGAAAATTCAAAATGCCCAAAAATATTCCTTAAAATGCTCCCCTACACTGATTTTATATATTTACAATGAAATATATAATAACTGGTATCAGTACTAATTTACCGACCAGACAGTGTGTAATAATACAGTGGCGGGGGACTGTACAATAAAACGGATACGACACAAAAGAGAATTGTCCAAACGAAATATTTATATGCGGGTGTGTGTGTATGCTTGTCGCATGCAATTGACTGATTGACCGACTAGACGGAACGACAAAGCGACGATGCTGGAGTATGTAACAATACGTACGTGTGTGTATTAAACAAATATGCAGCCACCAATAGGCTGTAAAATGTACGTATGTTGCTCCCGTAAATATGAATATATTTTTCTGTATATTTGGTGCCGCCTAAAACGAAAACAATAAGGAGAATAGAAATTGCACTTTGAGGGATGCTGTTTTAAAATGTAACACAGCAAATTATCAATATGTCAACAATATTGACTACGAAGTTGGAGAATAATAAGAACCAAAACGAAAATTCAAAATTATTAATTTTGTTTTGATTTTATTATTCCCGCTGTCATGTCCGCAAATGGACTTTGACCGATCGCGAAAAAAAGGGAATACGCGACGATTGTTTTGACGGCCACCAATAAACGAAACACTTATTATTGTTTGCTCACTATACGTACTGATATAGATTGATGCACATAAATGATGCTGTGGACTGTAATTTCAGCAAAATGGACCAAATTGTGAAGCATAGGGATGTTCCTTATCCGTTTCGACGCGACCAATGTTAAGTCCGCACTATAGGGACTCGGGGAACAAGTGCCGGCGAAGCTCTCCCAATAGAGCCAGTACGTCCAATACGTCCAAAGATCTAGGGGGTTAAATAAAATAAAAATAAAGAAAACACAATAGTTTTAGTATAAATGTAGGCCAATTGCCTTGTATATTTATTATGGTAAACGATATAACCTTTTTAGTCATACAACAATATGTAGATAAGCTTACGATAAAGCGTGGGTGTTAGCTTGCAATTCAAGCGTTGATCAAACTCAAAGTCTTTGGTTGTGTTGACATTTAGATGTCTATGGCGGCATGTCAACTCAACCTTTTCCTCCACCCAATACCAAATCTAGTGTCATATAGTAGCTTTCGTACCAGTATAGGACGCATTTCGAAAATCACATACATGCCTTAGCCACAGACATCAATAGAGACCTTAAAACATATTGCGGTACTCCAGCCTTCACCCAATACCAAATTTAGTATTAGTAATTATTATAGTATTATTCTTATTCTAAAACCACCTCAACAGAGACATAAATAACAAGCTTCGGGATTCCAACCTTATCCCTTTACCCAATACCAAATATAGTGTCATTTAGTAGCCTTCTCAAAAATATAGGACATATTTCCAAACTACCTTCATATCTTATCCACAAACACCAAGAGAGGCCTTAATAACTAATATCGGGATTCCAGCTTAATTCCTTTACCCAATACCATATTTAGTATCAATAAGTAGTTATTATACAAATAAAGGACGCATTTCCAAAATCGTATCCATATCTTAACCACAGACATCAAGAGAGACCTAAATAACAAATTGCGGAATTCCAGTCAAATTTAGTATTATTAAGTTGTTTTCTTACAAATATAGGAAAATTTTCCAAAACCACTTACACATATCAACCACAGACAACAACAGAGACCTAAATAACAAATTTGGGGATTCAGTCTTATTCCTTCACCTAATACCAAATTTAGTGTCACTGACGCACTGTAGAAACCACCTCCATATCTATCGGGATTCCAGCCTTATTCAGTGTTCCAGCCAAATTTAGTGTTATTTTGTGGCATTCGTGCAGATATAGGACGCATTTCCAATACCACCTCCATATATCAACCACAGACACCATCAGAGCTAAATAATTAATTGCGGGATTCCAGCCTTCACCCAATACCAAATATACATGTAAAAAGAGACACCAACACAGAACTAAATAACAAATTTCGGGATTCAGTTTTATTCCTTTACCCAATCTCAAATTCATTGCCATTTAGTTGTTTTCGTACAAATATGGGACGCATTTCCAAAACTACTTTCATATTTTAACTATTGACAACCTCAGAGGCCTAAATAATAAATTTCGGGATTCCAGCCTTATTCCTCCACCCAATACCAAATCTAGTGTCATTTAGTAGCTTTCGTACCAGTATAGGACGCATTTCAAAAACCACATACATAGCCTTCTCAAAATCATAGGACAGATTTCCAAACCACCTCCATATCCTAACCACAGAGACCTATATAACTAATTTAGGGATTCCACCCTTATTCCTTTAGGCAACACCAAATTTAGTGTCATATAGTGTGAAATATAGGACCCATTTCCAAAACCACCCCTGACAACATCATAGATATAATTAAAAAGTTTCGGCATTCCAGCCACATTCCTTCACCCATTACCAAATTAAGTGTCATTTAGTAGCTTTCGTACAAATATAGGACACATTTCCAAAACCACCTCCATAAATCAACCACAGATACCAACAGAGGCCTAAATAACAAATTTCGGGATTCCAGCCTTATTCCTTCAGCCAATATCAAATTTAGTATCATTTAGTAGTTTTTGTACAAATATAAGACGCATTTCCAAAACTACCTCCATATCTTATCCACAGTCTTTGTTGGTGACCTAAATTACTAATTTTGGGATTCCAGCCTTATTCTTTACCCAATACCAAATTTAGTATCATTAAGCAGTTATTGTACAAATGTAGGACCTATTTCCAAAACCACTTACACATCATGACCACAGACAGCAACAGAGACCTAAACAACAAATTTGGGGATTCAGTCTTATTCCTTCACCTAATACTAAATTTACTGTCATTGACGCATTGCTAAAACAACCTCCACATCTTTCTGGATTCCAGCCTTTTTCCTTTACCTAATACCAAGTTTAGTATTATTTAGTAACATTCGTACAAGTGTAGGACGCATTTCCAAAACTAGATTTCCACAAACAACATCAGAGGTCTAAATAACATGTTGCGGGCTTCCAGCCTACACCCAATACCAAATTTAATATTATTAATTATAATGGTATTATTATTATTATTATTATTCCATTATTACAATTATTATTACTATTACTATTATTATTATTATTATTATTATTATTATTATTATTATTATTATTATTATTATTCCATTATTACAATTATTATTACTATTACTATTATTATTATTATTAGTATTATTATTATTATTATTATTATTTTATTATTATTATTATTATTATTATTATTATTATTATTATTATTATTATTATTATTATTATTATTATTATTATTATTATTATTATTATTATTAGTATTATATTATTATTATTATTATTATTATTATTATTATTATTATTATTATTATTATTATTATTATTAGTATTATTATTATTATTATTATTATTATTATTATTATTATTGTTGCCGCCACCTGCAAAACTCTTATTTAGTTCGTAGATGTGTTTTATACGCTAAGCTTTCATTTAAAACAGCTTGTAACTAACTCGTCGAAAATATTTTCGGAGTTAGTTTATGGCCTCTCTGTCAATGACTACGCGTCAATTTCCGTCTTTTGAAAATTGGTACTTAGCCTGGCCGGACATAATTATTTTTAGACGGATAATAATCAAAAAATATCTAACACATCAATTGATATTCTAGTGGTTTCCATACCAAAAAGAATTTTAATATAAGATATATTGGATTAAATAAAGTTATACTGTTTGTTTGAACCAATAGCATCTTTATTCAAAATCCAGTGGAAACCATTAGCGAGGCGGATTCCTCATCAAACATTTTTAAAATTCTTTTTGTGCCAACCAAGCATTATCAACTTTATCCGTTGAAATAATCTTCATCAGCACTGTTTTGCCAACCACAGTAAGTACCAATGGAGGGTCAACAAAATTGTCCTAAGACTCCACCTTGCCAAAACCCACACGACCAAAATTTGATTACCTGCACAATTTGCCACAAGAGCTTTGAACCCCCCACAAACTATGACAATGACGAATTATCAATCCTAACCTTCAAATGCCACACTTGCATCTCGAACCAAGTTGATATTGCGTCATCTCGCTCTGCTAACAGTGTAAGTAATCACTCCTCAAGACATTCGAATTATTCCCAATCTCGGTTCCTTCAGCTGGATCTCCAGCGCTTGGAAGAGGAGAGATCTCTCAATCAACAATATTTAGAGAAGAAATATAGATTGTTAAAACGCCATGAAAATGATCGTCTAAGTACGTCGTCGACACAACGTTCCTATCGGTTCACCAATGGTTACAAGGTGTGCAAAATGGCATAGATCCATTGCTTCAACTTCAAACAATTCCTACCAACGAAGCCCCAAATAAACAAACTCAAGAAAAAACGATAGTTCTAATTCCAGACCAATCTGGAACAAGAACTCAGAATCCAAATAAAACGGCCCAATCGCAAGCACAATGCAGCTTGCCAAATAAATCAGTTTATTTCAGTAATATTACTGATCCAACTTCTACTTTCAATAACGAAATTCGGAATAACAACATTGAAACGAGGCTTACCAATATTCCTGTTACAACACGTCGAATAAATCCAGCCGCTACATTTCTTTCACATGAACCTTCTAATATCAACTGTCAAGAGGGACATGCACTTCCGTTAACCGGCACATCTGGTCAGATTCCATCAACAGGCATTATATTCACCAATTCAAATACTATAAACCAAAATGCATCCATTCCGTCTTCACAAGAGCGACCAGTAACAACCAATTCAATAGTAACAAATGTACAAAGGCATTCAAATAATAACAACCACAGTGCTTTTCAATCCACTCATCATTTTTCATCACCAAACATGTCCACAAATAATGTTGAATTTACAGCACCAACGAGATACTTAGAGACGACTCAGCTGAACCATAGTCAACAGCAAGCTCGTAAATCTGTTCCTAGGGAATTACCAACATTTTCGGGACATCCAGAGGATTGGCCTTTATTTTCATCCACGTATGAATGGTCCACGGATGTGTGTGGATTTACCGACAGCGAAAATCTTATTCGACTACAAAAAGCTTTAACTGGAGATGCATTAAGACAAGTTCAACACATTTTGGTGCATCCAACAAACGTAACTTGGGTTATGTCAATATTGCGCCTTCTATATGTGCAACCTGAAAAGATCGTAAATTCCATTAAAAGTCGAATTAAAAATACACCTCCTCTTGATGGAAGAAATTTGAAATCATTTACCACATTTGCCATTAATGTAAAAAGTTTGATTGCCACAATCGAATCATCTAATTTGTTAGATGAATTGAACAACTCATCACTTCTCCAAGAGTTAATACAAAAAATGCCGCCCTTTTATCAACTACAATGGGGAACACAAAAATTGCAATTAATAAATCAAAACAAAACCCCCAATATGAGTGAATTCGCTCAATGGATATTTGACATTGGAATATCTGCCAGCTGTATAACAGTTGAAAACTCTTATTCCAGTAAAAGAGAACGAATGCAATCAAACAACAACAATAATAGGGCGTACATTCACACTCATAACGAAGGTCGCAGGTGTTATGTTTGCAATTTGAGCAGTTATAAATCAATTGCCAACTGTTCTAAATACCTTTCTCTTAATCGTAGCGACAAGTGGAATATTGTAAGAGCACATAAGCTTTGCAAGAATTGCTTATGCAAACACAACGGAGAGTGTAAAAGGAAATCACAATGTGGTGAGCAGGGATGTCAATATTATCATCATTCCACTTTACATCGACATTCTCCAACAAATGATAGTGCCCGATCAGCTGGTAACAATAAAACATACGAAAATAGTAATGAACACGTGAATAAAGTGGAAGCAATTAATACACACCGTTGTAAATTTATGAAAGTTTTATTTAAAATAATGGAGAGATGTGAAAATAATTCCAAAAGGTTAACCATACATATTTCAGGTGAAAGAGGGAAGCGTGTTTCATTGAACGTAAACACTGTAAAATCATTGGATCTTCCATGTCAGACTTTAAATTACGAGGACCTTAAGCATAAATACCCGCATTTAAACAACTTACCAATAAAAAGCTACACAAACGCCATGCCAAAAATTCTTATTGGACTGAATCATTTCAATTTGCTGCTTTCATCCAAAATTAAACAAGGATCTCAAAATGAACCTGTTGCAGTACGGACACCCATTGTTACCATGTTTGCGAATGCAATAGGAAAGATCGTGAAATAGAAGATTTGGTAAAGAGTTTTTATTCCCTGGATAGTGTATTGATTATACATAGTGATCCTCTTATAAGCAAGGATGATGAGCGTTCTCTTCAACTTTTAAAGAAAGTTGTAAGATATAGGGATGACGGTCACTTTGAAACGCCATTGTTGTGGAAATTTGATAATTTTAAATCTGCCCGACAGTTATCCAATGGCCATGAAAAGACTCCTTTGCCTCGAGCGAAAGTTAAAAGAGAATTCTGAGCTCTTAGATGTTTTTAGGAATACAATTGTAAAATACAATTCAAGGGGTTACATCAGAAAGCTTTCAGCTGAAGAAATCAGTACGCACCAGAGAGTTTGGTACTTACCAATTTTTGCTGTTTTTAATAAAAATAAGCCTGGAAAGTCGCGTGTGGTGTGGGATGCCGAAGCTAAAGTTAGTGGTGTGTCCCTCAACTCCTTTTTATTAAAGGGTCCTGATATGCTAGCATCATTACCTAAAGTGCTGTTTGCGTTTCGCGAAAGAAAGGTGGCCGTGTGTGGCGACATTGAAGAAATGTTTCACCAAATTTATGTACGACAGGAGGATCGTGATGTTCAACGTTTTTTGTGGAGGGATTGCAATCCCACTGCTGAGCCGGATGTCTACGTTATGGACGTTATGATCTTTGGTGCTTCATGTGCACCTAGCATTTCACAATTCATCAAAAATTTGAATGCTGAGCGATTCGAAAAAGAATATCCTCTTGCTGTAAAATCGATAAAACGAAATCACTACGTGGATGATCTTTTGACTTCATGCGACACTTCCCAAGAAGCCATTAAATTGATATCGCAAATCAAAAATATACACCAAAAGGGTGGCTTTTATATCCGTAATTGGATTTCGAACAGTAAGGAGGTTTTGAACGGTCTATCCGACTCGCTTGGTAGTAACAATAGCAAATGCTTAAATCCCAAAGACACTAACCTAATTGAAAAGGTTCTTGGTGTTTTTGGGATCATGAAGAAGATGTAATTACTTTTAAAATTTCGCAATGGTTATTAGATAGCGATATATTTCACAAAAGATGCCCAACAAAGCGCGAAATGCTTCGAATAGTTATGTCAATTTTTGACCCACTAGGTCTTATCGGCAATATCATTATGTATGTTAAACCCTTACTACAGGAAGTTTGGAGATCCAAAACTGAATGGGATGAGGAAATATCCCCCGTTTTATCCTCAAAATGGCGGCAATGGATAGATGTTTTGCCAAGTGTCCAACATATCAAAATACCCCGCTGCTATTTGCAAGTCTTTTCTGATTACAATAATACCGATATTAATTTACACACTTTCGTCGATGCTAGTAAAGATGGATACGCTGCTGTTTGCTATCTTCGATTGTTAAAAGGTAATAGAGTGTCTTGCTCTTTAGTTGGATCCAAAACGCGAATAGCTCCTCTAAAGATAACATCGGTGCCTCGATTGGAATTAATGGCTGCATTGATCGGAGCTCGTTACTCAAAATATATTTGCGATAATCATGAAATAAAGATTTCCAAGAAAATCTTCTGGTCGGACTCTAAGACCGTTTTGAGCTGGATAAACTCAGACCACAGGAAATATAGCCAATTTGTGGCTTTTAGGATAACAGAAATTTTGGAGTTAACTTCGACAAAGGATTGGCGATACACACCTTCGAAGCAAAATGTAGCGGATGAGGCCACAAAATGGTCTCGAATACCACGAGTTGACAGCTGTAGTAGATGGTTTATTGGTCCTGAAATGCTATACCAAGATGAGAGTAATTGGCCACGAACATCCACTGAATTTACCGATACTAATGAAGAAATGAAGCACCATGCCTTTAAGATAACAATGCCAAATGAACTTATAGATTATTCACGATTTTCCAAATGGAAGCGTTTAGTAAGAGCTACTGCATATACTCTTCGATTTGTAAATTACATACGATGCAGAAAAATCCAGAAGGGGGAACTTACGCAGGAAGAATTGGCGACAGCAATAAACTTACTTACACGACAAGCTCAACAGGAAAAATATTTCAATGAAATATCATGCTTGCAGGCTGGGGGAGTGATTCCAAAATCTAGTGACATATATAAAAAATCACCCTACTTAGACCCTAATGGAGTTCTTAGAATTGATGGAAGGATTGATTACGCCAAAATACCGGATGAACAGAAATCGCCTATAATCCTGCCTAAATCAAGTTATATAACGAGCCTTTTAATGATGGATTATCATGTAAAATTTCAGCACATGCACATGCTTTTTTCTATCAATAAACTACGTACTGCTTACAAACACGTAGTTAGAAATTGTCAGTGGTGCAAAGTGTATAAGGGCAAGCCAAACGCTCCCCAAATGGCTAAATTGCCACGGGCTCGGCTAGCCTCTTCTGAGTCACCTTTTACTTACACAGGTTTGGATTTTTTTGGACCCTTAATTGTGACTGTTGGTCGTCACAGAGAAAGCGATATGGTTGTTTATTCACATGCCTGACGGTGAGAGCAGTACATATTGAGTTCGTGCATTCTCTTAACACTAGTTCCTGTATACTAGCCATTCGTAATTTTATGTCGAGAAGAGGAATTCCGAGAGAATTTTTTAGCGACAATGGTACGAACTTCGTCGGTGCTGAACGTGAGCTGAGAGAAGCTCCACATGACGTCGACAAAAATGAATTCATCAGATCATTTACCACCACTACCACAAAGTGGAATTTTAATCCACCTTCTTCTCCACATATGGGAGGTGCGTGGGAGCGGTTGGTGCGGTCGATAAAGACTATTTTGTATAAGATAACCCCGTCAAGAGCTCCCACCGACGAGATACTGTTTAGCAATTTAATCGAGGTAGAAAATATAGTGAACTCAAGACCTTTGACGTATGTACCGATAGGCGACGAATTTGAAGAAGCGATTACTCCGAATCATTTGCTAGTGGGTAGTTCAAATGGGCTCAAACCGATGTCTACGTGTGATGATAGTGGCGTAGTGTTAAGGCACAGTTGGTTGGTTTCTCAGCAGTATGCAAATGTGTTCTGTGGTGGCTGGCAGAATATTTGCCCACATTAACGTGTAGGTCAAAGTGGTTTGAAAGGCAGGCTCCTCTTCGTAAAGGGGACTTGGTGGTAATCGTTGACCCTTCCTTTCCTCGTAATGTCTGGCCACGAGGTAAGATACTAGAGACTAGGTTGGCAAAGGATGGACAGGTTAGAAGTGCGAAGGTTCTAACGGCAAATGGAATAATGGAAAGACCTGTGGCGAAACTGGCAGTTTTGGATGTGGCTTCCCAAAAGTCGTATGACGGCGAGGACTCCTCTTGTTATACTGGGGGGGAGGATGTTGCCGCCACCTGCAAAACTCTTATTTAGTTCGTAGATGTGTTTTATACGCTAAGCTTTCATTTAAAACAGCTTGTAACTAACTCGTCGAAAATATTTTCGGAGTTAGTTTATGGCCTCTCTGTCAATGACTCGGCGTCAATTTCCGTCTTTTGGAAATTGGTACTTAGCCTGGCCGGACATAATTATTTTTAGACGGATAATAATCAAAAAATATTTTAATATAAGATATATTGGATTAAATAAAGTTATACTGTTTGTTTGAACCAATAGCATCTTTATTCAAAATCCAGTGGAAACCATTAGCGAGGCGGATTCCTCATCCAACAATTATTATTATTATTATTATTATTATTATTATTATTATTATTATTATTATTATTATTATTATTATTATTATTATTATTATTATTATTATTATTATTATTATTATTATTATTATTATTATTATTATTATTATAATTAGTATAATTATTAATATTATTATTATTATTATTATTATTATTATTACATTCGTTTAGTACTTTTCGTACAAATATAGGACGCATTTTTAAAACTACCTCGATACTAGCTCCTGACAACATCAGAGGCCTAAATAACACATTTCGGGATTACAGCCTTATTCAAATTACCAATTTCCAAAACCATATATATATATATATATATATATATATATATATATATATATATATATATATATATATATATATATATATATATATATATATATATATATATATATATATATATATATATATATATATATATATATATATATATATATATATATATATATATATATATATATATATATATGTATATATATAGTAACCGGTTGATTCGTTCGTAAATGTGCATGATCTGCGAACTACTCTTGAACATTACTGTATGGAAACAGCCGCCAAGTGACTAGGGAGCAATTGAATACTGAGTATAGAGAACGGGAGAGCGAAATAAAATTAACTAAAAATTAAGCGTTTTTGTTTTTTACAGGTGTAAGAGGGATAAACATATGCCTTCTCTCTTAGCGCCTGGTCATGAATCAAGACTTTTGATATCTCCCTATGTTTAGTTTAAATTATGAATAAACAAATATGCGTTGTGTCCCGTGTTTTTGTTCTCTTCGATCATTTATGTATTCAGCTCAATGTTATGAACATTTGCTCTTTTCCAGAACCTGCAATAATTTACAACTTTTCTAAGTTTTTTTTCTAAATTGTCCATTTGGCATTTTAATGTTAAATAACTATTGTAAGTTTCGTTTCAAACACAAATATAAACTCAATAACTCAGATGAGACATTTTTTTATTTGAACGGAATATGACACAGAGGGCAATAGGTCTTCTTTTATTGATTTTATGTTGTTTTTGAATATTTCTAATGATCGAGTTACAGAAAATGCAGAGATGGAAATGCTTATTTGAAATGCATTTACCTTCTCAATTCCACCATATAAACCTCATACAATTGGGATGAAAGTAAACTGTAATCACGTAACCAACTGGACAGATTTTTTCTCGAATTAAAAACTGGGGAAAATGGAAAATAAACAACATATTTAGTTGCATTTGGTATTATTAACATTGAAGAAACAATAATCTAGATTCAGAGTGGTTTTTTATTGATTTCATAAGCTTACCCTACCTTGTAAATTATTGTACCATGGCATTATGTATGCAAAAATTGATGTTAATTAGGAGAATAGATACTTATAAAAAATGTTGGTCAATAATATTCAACCAAATTAGGTGAAACTTGATATTTGAGATTCTCGGTATGTCCTTTCTCCTTTTTCGTTGATCAACATAGTAATGGAGGGTATAAAAAGTTAGGCTTTTATGCTTTACAGCGTTTGCCTAAAATTCGACGCCTCGTACAATCCAAATACGCCAGGTCCATATCATTATACAAGCCATAAAAAACCAATACTAACAAGTCGAAATTAACGCTGCTAAATAAAAATTTCAAGAAGATGACTTGAATTATGAACTAAAATGCAGAAAAAAAGAGCAACTGTATTTTCTTCAAAAGTCAAAAAGTAAAGTACTCACAAAGAACTCCTTGTGTAGAATTTCAGGTAATTCCATTGATAAATGTGGTTAAAATTATGGATATTTCGAATATCGGTAGGCCCTGTTATATGGGGGCTACACGGAGACGTGGACCTGCATAGGTAGTTTTTTGTCAAAGGCTTTAATATCAACTACGAATAATTAATAATGTCGCTTAAATCATCAAAATACCGAATATCGGGAGGTACCGTTATATGGGTGCTAAACGAAGACGTGGACCTCAATGTGCAATTTTGTGTTATGTGCTGTAGAACCTATTGCGAACTTCAAATGCGAAAGATAGCGTGTTTACAACAGACGGACATCCATAAATCAATTTAGAATACGCTGATCCAGAATATACATACTTTGTGGAGTCTAACATGAGTATTTCGAGGAGCTACAAACGGAATGACAAACCATATATACCTTCCATAGTATGGTGGAGGTTATAGAAAACAAACTCGTCTTTCGTATGAAGTCTCTTTATTAATTTAGTATGTAACTTTTCATTCGCGTCTTAATAAAAGTGTGTGCTAAGATTTTATATATTTTCTTTCATAATTACTTTTTTCCTGACAAATAATATATTCACATATTTTTTGACGTTCGGGGAGTAATAATTGTATAGAAAAAGTTCCGTCGGATAAATTGCAATAGCCATTTAAAGTGAAGCCTCACAGAAAGTGAAAACCGTATTCTTATACTATATAATTAATTCTGAAAGTTTTTGGAGCATAGCCTGATTGTGAAATATAACGAGGCCTTTGAATTTTTAGATGAACTATGTATTGCACCCGAAAGTCAATGAAATTTTGAAGGTAAGTAATTTAATTTACATACATTGATCTTGGAACGAGATGAGTTTACACCCGACCCCCCAATTTTTTGTAAGTGTTTTTTCCCAATAGCCGTGGTTAAAATATATATTTTGGTGATAAAAAGGGGATCAACGCCCTGTTAATTTTGTAAATATTGTAATATTTCAGCCACACACGTATAAAATAATAGATATAAAATATAAGTGTTGAATTCTTTAATACATATTCGTGAATTAAATGAGTAACAACATTAGGTGTAGTCCAGCATAATAATAAATAAATTCCAGAGAATTCTGCTTTTGAGTTTTATATGTATCATTTTATATATGCATGGAACAGTGCAAACTCGATGAAGTTTTAATCGATTTTTGACATTTTCATGCAATTTCTGTACTCCAAACTACAAGAATAGACAAATTTAAGCTAGCCATTATGATTGCTTTGGAAAAAGAGAGATAGCCATATACGTAAAGTTGTGAAGTAAAAACTTAACGGTTTAAGACAAATCCCGTTACTATTTGGCGTCATTCTATTTAAAGTACTGTTATGAAAAGTAGAGAACACATTTTTACAAAAGGAGCAAGAGCTAGTGTTAAAAGACGAAATTTTAAATTTTGCTTTAGAATTTGGCCAATACACATATATTTCTTTAGCTTAGAATAACTAATTAAATTTTTTAGTACACCCCACTTCAGCAACACCATGTTTACCTTGGTAAAATTTGTCGACGAACATATGTATGCAATTAACTCAAAAACCATTCAACAGATATCCGAAGCGGATTGCACAGTAAAATATAAAGGTGCATCCTATTTGGCTCAAATTATCTTAGTGTGGTAAGTGGTATATATTTATATATTTGTTTAATGCATTTCTTTAGATGACAGGGATCATCTGTGTAACGTAAAGTAAAAAAATCTTCGAGCTAGAAGTTGGCTGGAAAGAAAATTGACTTAATCAAAGTTTTGCAAACGTCAAATTAAATTCCATATTTTTAAAGTTTTGAAAATCTTTAACGATTATCGAAAGACGTGGTTTACATAGGTTATTTTTTTAAGCTAGATAGAACTTTAAATTGTAAAAAGAAACACAAAAAATTTGCTCGAAAAAGTGGCCAAAAATTGGACGTCTAGAACGCACTTCGTCAAGAACATCCGCGGTGCCCATATGCCAGAAATCATTTTCAAATGTTAATGTCACTTATTCATGTTTCGAATAAAAAAAATTGATTAAAATTTAATTTTCGTGTTATTTTTTACAATTTCAAGTTCTATCGGGCTTATAAAACACCCTTTATATATTCTCTATGGCCAATACAAATATACACATCATTTGGACCCAAGTCTCCAAAAAGTCTAGAAGTGTACATCAAAGAACATTGACTTAGCCAAAAATTTCAAATTTCCCTTTGTTCGCACTTCCCAAAAAGGTATGGACGTTGGCCCGAAAAAAAATTGACTTATTTAAAATTATGAACGTTTAATGTAAAATGCCATATTTTATGTAGTTCTGAAAAATTTTATTGATTGTGGAAATGCATGGTCTAGAACCATATTTGATGGCCACTTTGCGCTACCAAAAAGACAGAAAGGTACGCCAAACGCATTTCAATGCAATATTGTTGGAGATCTTACTATATTTCGAGAATAACTGATTACACTGTCTAGATCCATTTTCAAAGGCTAGTCCGAATATGCATATCATTTGGATACACTTTCAAAAAGTCTGGAAAATGGCTCGAAAGAAAATTATCTTAGTCAAAAATTTTTAATACTTAAATTTAAATACCATATTATATTTAGTTCCGAAAACCGTTATAGACTATCGAAAGACACGGTCTAAATCTATTTTACATGGCCAATTCGAATATGCATACCATATGGACGCACACGTTCAAAAGGTCGTGAACTTTTTCCATACCCGAATTAAAATGCCAAATTTTTTCAAGATCTGAAAGTATTTGGGGATTAACGGAATAGATTGTCGAGATCTATTTTCAATAGCCAATCCGAATATGCTTACCGTTTAAAGGAAGCCTCCAAAAAATCGGAAAGTAGACACCAACGAAAATTGACTTTACCAAAATTTTTAATACTTGAATTTAGATGCCATAATTTTCGAGATCAAAATGTATTCAGAGACTAAAGAAAATCACCTTTTAGATCTATTTTTTATAGCCAGTCCGATTATGTATACCGCTAAGAAGCACGACTTCAAAAATTCGGAAAAATGGCCTGAAAGGAAATTGAGTTAGTCAAGTCAATTTTTTGGTGGCCACTTCCTAATTTTGGTACAGATATTTGGATTGGCCATCAAAAATGGATCTTGATCATGTATTCCATTAATATTAAATATTTTCAGATCTCGAAAAATAAGGCATTTACATTCAAGGATTCAAAATGTTTACGGCTTCAATTCCCTTTGGTGTCCACTTTCCGTATTTTTTAAGGTGTTCGTCGAAACGTGTAGTGGACGATTTTAGGAGCATGCCCTCCTAACATCCATTTCGTAAATCCAACTATACGAAAAGTATATTTACTTAATTCTCTTTTGATATGCATTTTAAGATAGAATATTTTTCAATTTTCAATAAACTCCTTCACAATATTCCATGTCTTTCAAATGTCCTATGAAATTCCAGTTTTCTATTTTTTCCTTCTTGGTTTAGTTATTAGTATTGAGATTCCTTTAGGCATATGCAAATCATATCATTGTCACGCCTTCTTTTAATAAAATGCTGCTTACTCACCAGTCTTTAAAAAAATCAAAAAAATATTGTCTTCTCCTAATTACTACGCTCTGGAAATAGCAATTTTAGACATAAATGGATTCATATATCTTTTGCATTTTACTGATTCTACAATTTACACTTACTTTCTCGTTTTTGTTTTGATCAGTGAGGTCAGTCGATAACTTGCAAGGTTTCAAAGAGACAAGTATCGGATGGACTGTACAGTACCTCTTGACAACTGACGTACCCTGGAAAAAAAGTCTATATTGTACTTAAAAAAAACCCCTTCATCTACAAGGTGGAAATCGTAATTTATCTTGTTCCAGACCCTAGCAATCTTAAAAATATATATATTTTTTTCTCAACAAGTTTTTATTTGACAAACCCAAATTAAACAGCGACCTCTGAACTCTTACAACATAGTATATTTCGATATCAACAACAATCGTTCCAGCAGATTTGACATTCTGCTTTGGACCCCACTCACTTCACTCGAAATAAGGTAAAGTAAAGGTAAAGTCCTTTCGTTTTGAACCTCGCAGAAGTTAACATCAACTTTTAACGAAAAATATAAATCCACATTTTCAAAGCCATCATTTATATGAGAATAAAATATTATCAATAGTCCGTATAAACTAGTCCCTTTCTTTTGATTTTTATCCATATTTTAATAAAAATATACACTTCAGATTGATTTATCACGAATTTGGCGCCCAAAGTGGGGCCGAAAAAGGTAACAACCTTGTCATTTTAGCTCTAATTTTTTTCTTCACCTCTAGAGTTCTTTTTCGTGAGACGTTTAAAGGTCCTCTTATATCGGAAAATTCGATTGAGAATAGTTTTCAGGACGCAACTGGATACTCAGCAATTGGAGTTAACTCAAATTAAGCCGACCGTTAAGATCCAGAAAGCCTTTTCAGGATCGTTTAGAACGTTATATTTGAACATTTATCTCTCATAAAGTGTTGTATACATTTAACATTTAATAGATAGTCGTTGACTTAGCTACCATCACCTGAGGGGTTTTCGGAACTTCATTTGATTGCTCGTGCGATCAAATGACCAAAGGTCAGCAGTAGTAAGAACTAGGAATAGAGGATTCTTTTAGATGGTGTCTCCGAATAGTTAAGAATATCAAATGTATCCATCACTCCATAGTCCAGTTTTGATAATTTAATTGGTCGATGCATTCACTCCTACTCTATTATCCCCATTTATTTGCAAGAACGTCAGTATTTTTCATTACATTGTTAAAAGCATATAAAACAATTTCCGTTGATTATATTCCGCTAGTTTGTTTCTATTGTTTTGTTACTTTGTAACAAAGACATTCTGATTTTTTTTCTTAAGGAAAACAAAAATTTAATAGGTTTGTACATTTTCACCATCTTTTCGGTGGTCTAAATGGATAAATCAAAATTTCGTAAATCCCCAATAGTAATATCATTATTTTTGAGTCGTCATTCAGAGTTGAGTATAATTTCATAACGACTTTGAAATAATGGCAGAGTCTTCTCAGTCACCTCCATTAGAGGAACCTAGTGCAGTTGCCACCACGGCTAATTATTCCACGGTTTGTCAGATATGTAACGAAGTCATGGATGAGGGCCAAGATTGCCTCGTAATTAGTGTATGTTCTCATGGCTTTGCATCGAAACGAATTTAGCCTCTTAAAAAATTAAAGCCTGGCAGAATTTTTGGAGTAAGGAGCCACACCATCGCCCATCCAATCCATTGAGGGAGGCGCAGATTTGCCGTCACTGCTACACCAGCGTGACTTGGTATCTTCCCTATAGACGTTACTATTAACTCCGGACAGACAGACGGACGACGAAGCAACATAATTAAATTCCGCGGTTTTCCTGAAAAGAAAAGTAAAATTTTTAGAGAAGAAGGGGTAAACAAAAGAAGTTTAATTTAAGATTTACTCGCCTGGTGTTGCAGTGCAGGATCCCTCGTTGAATTGAGCTCATTTAGAGGTTAGGTATCCACTTTTTTCTCGTCGATTGTTTTTGTGGTGTCGACCTACTGCCTTTTGTTTATCCTGGCCTGGAATTGGAAAATAAATTATCATTTTTTTAATCTTGAACTGGGAATGTAGTTATAAAGCTAATCTTCATACACTAATATGTACTTACTCCTTGGGAAGAACCTTGTCCATTAGCTGCCATCAGTGGTCCTAGCTTTTGATACCCGCCATCGAACCCTGAAAGGGAAAAAGAAGGAGAAGGAGCTTAGATTTGGAATTAATTTTTTTTCTTTTTGAATTGATAATTACGTTTCCTGCTTCTTTTCATTAATTGGTATTACAAATCAATATGTAAGGATATCTGACTACAATGGATTTAATAAAATTGTATACCTCCAAATGAAAATGATGTCGTTGGCTTAAGGCCATTAAGGTGGTAGGGATGGTATAAACGGAGGTAAGTGAAGGGCAAATTTGGGACGTCAGGGAGTAGCGACGTCATGGTGAGAGGTGTTCTCGGTGGGAGGGCTATCTCTTGGTCGGACAGCCGCCAAGAGAGCTGTCTCCGGGGATAGAATTAGGTTAAGGCGAGTTTGAGATTGAGTTTTTTTTTGGTAGGCAAGTGTAGTTTTTTTCTCTTTTGGCATGTTTCAGGCTTCTTTTAATATTCACCTTTTAGATATTCGTGCAAGCCCGGTTTGATATATTTTTTTTTTGTTCAACCGAAAAGGTCTTCAAGTGGCAAGAACCACCCCTCACCCGACGAGCCACAGCCGCGCTAAAAGCCAGCATACCGGCAACGTCACTTAAAGCCCAATATTGCAATTTTTCGTCATCCTCGGAAAACGGTCAGTACAAAATGGCGCCCAGAACGTGGGGCCTGAAACATGTCGTTAGTTTTTAGTGATAGTGTATAAATGTGTTTTCCGTACATCTTCAATGAGACCCGTTTAGGTTACATTAAGAGTCCCTGGCGCGGGACTTCATCGAAGACTCCAGAGGACATCATTTATTTTTCAAAAACAAATATGAAACTTGTTCCTTTCTAGTGGCTTAGTCGTTCTAATTTGCATTTACGTCTAATCGCACTAGGATTATTAATTTTGTTTCATATTTATCTACAGTTAAAATTTCAGATAACAAATTCGTCTGGACGAACAGTTCTCATTTGTGGAGACCCGGTCATGCAGCCTATAAAATGGCAGGTGACGCGCTGCTACACGAATGTGAATTGTTAGTCTCAATTGAATTTGTAGGTTTAGGTTAGTAGTATGTCCTTTGTTATGCAATCTCAGTACCCGGAATTAGGTAGCGGACCGCAGACATACCTGAGTTTCCATTGGCCCTGCGACAATCTTGGTTTTTGACCAGGGGCCGTATTGTCATGGAATTTCTTAGGAAGGTCTGGGGAAAGCCGCCTATTCCATATTCCAATAAAATTCTTCAGTTTTTGCCAGTAGAACTCACCGAAACCCTGTAGAAAATATTTTAAAACAGTTTAAAATTGGTATTCCTTTAGAAACAGTATATTTGACCTTCACTTACCTTTAAGTTTACCTTTTATCCCACCACCTGCCTTTGGTATTTATTTATTTTTTCAGTCAAATTCGGCTTGCAGTGTTGATACGCCGTGTCAATTTTCGAAGGGCCTGTGAATGTGAAAAGGTGTGTTAAAAATTAAATTGAATTACATTTTATGGAATTGGAAATTAAGTTTAATAAATTTGAAACTGGTACTTTAAGTTCTATAAGTATTTTTCAAACTCAAGGTATTGCCTGAATTCCATAGAAATACCTTGAAGTTTTGTTTTCATTTGAGTGAAGTTTTTGGCACAAGTTTAATTTTTTTAGTTTTGAAGAATTTGGTTTTAGAAGTGGCTGGGAAACAACAGAGTGGAATATGCCCAGCACTAGGTCTAAAAATAGGGACTCAACTGGCAGGCCAATTTTAGGCCAGAATAGTGTAGTCGCCAGTACGGTTGTCACGGCCGCTCCTACTGTTTCAGCTACTACTTATACTCGAAGTGTCCCGATAACGACGCATACGGTGTCGACTACAATGCCTGGACCAATGCCTACTAGTTCTTCTACAGCACCTCCAATACCGTCAGTTTTGCAAGACGCCGCAAATTCTTTCAACACGTCGTTCTGGTCACATGGAAGTGTCCATTCCGCGAATTACAGCGTGTTGACTGGATTGCAACAGCCAGCTTTAGCACCCGGTGTGCCCACGGGTCAGCCAGCAGTCAGTACCGGAGTACTAGAAATTATTAACACTGCAGTCGGCTTAGCGCGGCGCGAATTGCGCGAGGGAGTACGGAGTCTACCAGGAGTTCCTAATGTCATACCATCATATCGGCCACCTCCAGCAGGTTATACAGCACCAAATTATGCCCAAGGGCAGATACCCAGCCAAGCATCGATTCCCAGTGCCTTAGCAGCTGGTCAAGTAACACAACCACCACCGCAACCTAATTTATCGGAACCACCACCAGTACAAAGACCACAGTGTGGACCCCACGAATTTGCTGCATATAGCCACCACTTTTTAACAACATGGAGTTTTCGCCCGAAGGAGGCAATCCATATGGTTTTCGTCCACCACCCAGTTTTTACTCTGAGTCCAGCGGACGGTTAAATTTGGACAAGTGGGGTATCCGTTTCGATGGCACCGAGAAAACAATGAATGTCCAAGAATTCATGTTTCGTATTGGACAGTTGAAGAGGGATTTCAATTGCCCGGAAGACGAAGTTCCACCAGCTTCTAGACAAGCCAGCCGTGGATTGGTATTGGAACCAAAGAAAATTTGTCAATTTTCGTTCATGGAGCGAGCTTGAGACGGAGCTTTTGAACCAGTACCAGCAGTATGAGAATGAGTTCCAAATACAAATGCAAATTTTGAACAGACGGCAACTACCTCATGAGACGTTCGACGATTTTTATAATTCCGTGCTGAAGCTTCGGACCCAGCAGAAAACGCCTTATCAAGAGCACGACATGGTAGAGATAATGTGGTGTAACTTAAAGTCATCTTTAGCCCAAATGATTTTCTCAGCCCAGATAAGAAGTCTAGGAGAATTTTATCGCCAAGTTAAGAGAGCAGAAAACTTGATATGGAGCCAGAGGCAACATCAGCAGCGATATAACGTTCCTCAGAGGGTACATGAGCTTGATTGGCAGCAAGAAGAAGTCATACCACAAGAGATAGAAGTAGATGCGATTAGTACACCGGCGAAATATAAGTGTTGGAATTGCGGAGTGTGGGGACACAGTTGGATAGATTGTAGGGAGAAACGCAAGTTGTTTTGCTACAAGTGTGGACAGGAGAATGTAACAGTTTTAGATTGTCCGAAATGTCAGGGAAACAAGTATCGGAGCCCACCTCCAACGGGGCAGGTGAAGTCAACCCCGGTTTAGCCCCAGAGAAATCAAATAATTATAGCCTTAGTGATAAGATAGTGGTATTTAAGAACATGAATTTAGAGAAATTAAAGTCAGAAGCAGTAAAGAATTTGAGGGAGATTAAACCACTCCATATTAGAATTAAGAAATATACTGAGGCTAAAGCTATATATATAAATATATAATAAGGCTAAATTTTTGGAGAGGTTTCTAATAAACTGATGAAAGCTCGAGAACGCTATAAGAGAAGAAAAAGAGTTAGGAGAGAAATTGCATCGGCTAAATTTCATGAGGGAGATGATACTCGCCTATATACAAAGCTTACGATCAACGGACAGGAGTTGGAAGGTTTGTTGGATAGTGGTGCTACGGTGTCATGTTTGGGAAAGAACTGCCTTAGTTTTGTAGGAAAAGCAGGATTGGATGTCACCCATTTTCATTCTTTTATAAAGACAGCTGATGGTAGTCCACATCGAATCGTTGGAAAAGTGGCTGCAATGGTCAATTTCAATAAGCAGCAGAAACCTATAACTTTCTATCTAGTGCCTTCTCTGAATCGTGAACTTTTTCTAGGAGTCGATTTTATGCGTAGTTTTCACCTCTTTGCTCAGATTGACGGGTTTTCCTCCATCAGGTGAGCCTCTGTGACGAAGCCGAAGAGATCAGTAATGTGAAAAGCCATATATTGTCCGATGAGCAACGTTCGCGTTTGCAAATTGTGAAGGATAAATTTCCATGCTTTGACAAATATGGTTTGGGAAAAACGAATGCTGAGGTCCACTCAATCGATACTGGCGATGCAACTCCGTTGAAGTATCGACATTATCCGGTGTCCCCGCCTGTGCAAAAGCTCATGTACGCGGAATTGGATAGGATGCTTGGCCTGGGGGTAACTGAGGAGAGCGAAAGTCCATGGAGTCACCCCGTTACGTTAGTCAGAAGGGGTGAGAAAAATTGGTTATGTTTTGGATGCTCTCAAACTTAATACACTTATCCATTGCCGCATATAGAGGGTTTGCTCAGTCGGTTGGGAGACACATATTTTATATCCAGTGTCGACCTCAAGGACGCGTTTTGGCAAATACCCTTGGACCCGTCTAGTAGAGAGAAAACTGCATTCACAGTGCCCGGAAGACCACTTTTTATGGTCATGCCTTTTGGTCTGTTTAATGCGGCCCAAAGGTTATGCCGTTTAATGGATAAAGTGATCCCTAGCGCAATCCGAGATAGAGTTTTTGTCTACCTAGATGATCTTTTGGTAGTTTCGCCTGATTTTGATACACACCTACGGTTGTTAGAGCAAGTAGCCGATTGTTTGGCGAAAGCAGGGCTCACCATCAATATATCCAAGTCGAACTTCTGCTTTAAAGAGCTTAGATATTTGGGATACATTGTTGGTGGTGGCAAACTGAAGACTGATCCGGCGAAGGTGGAAACTATAGTAAAATTCGCATATCCGAAAACCATAAAACAGGTGAGAAGTTTTATTGGTACCGCAGGGTGGTATAGAAGGTTTATAGCCGACTTTGCCACTACTGCGGCTCCCATCTTCGAGACCCTCAAAAAAGGAAAAAGATTCAGTTTCACGGAAGAGGCCAGGGTAGCATTTGATAAGTTGAAGCAGGCTCTTATAAGCAGTCCCGTGCTTACACACCCTAACTTTACCAAAATGTTCTATGTTCAGTGTGATGCTTCAGACTTAGGAATAGGAGCTGTATTGTTTCAAAGAGACGACGAGGGTGAACATCCGATAGCGTATTTCTCTCAAAAGTTAACTTCTGCTCAGAGGAATTATTCTGTTACTGAGAGGGAATGTTTGGCAGTGGTGATGGCCATTAAAAAGTTTAGGCCATATATAGAATTGATGCCCTTTACAGTAATAACTGACCACAGTAGTCTGAAATGGCTCATGTCACATAGAGATCTTAGCGGAAGGTTTGCCAGATGGAGTTTACAATTGCAGGGATATTCTTTTGAGATAGAATACCGTAAAAGCACACAAAATGTAGTACCCGGTACTCTATATAGATATGATATGGAGGAGATTTCTCTGGATGTTAAGTCCTTAATCGACCTTGATTCACCAGCTTTTAAATCAGATAAATACTTTACCTTGATAGATACAATTGAAAGCAATTCTTCACAACTTCCTGATTTAAAAGTGGTTGAGGGTTTTGTATATGAGCGAACTCAGTTCTATGATGGTATTCCCCTCAACAAAGATTTCGCTTGGAAGTTATGGGTACCCAGCGAAGTGACCCAGCAAATTATAGAAAACGCACACTGCCCACCACAAATATCTCATGGAGGTTTCCACAAAACACTTCGTAGGGTTAAATAGTATTTTTTCTGGCCAAACTTGAATACACAAGTTAGGAATTTCGTTCAAGATTGTGTAATTTGTAAAGAAACAAAGCCAGCTAATGTTACTCTTCGGCCACCCATGGGAGCAGAAACAATTACCGAAAGACCTTTCCAACGAATTTTTATAGACTTCTTAGGTCCTAATCCTAGAACAAAAAAAGGAAATAGTTTTATTTTTATTGTGGTAGACCACCTTTCAAAATTCGTCCCTTTAAAGGCCATGACCAAAGTAAATTCCAAAAACTTAGTGAAATTTTTAATCAGTGAGGTATTTCATAAATTTGGAACCACTGAAGTAATTGTCTCCGATAATGGAAAACAATTTGTCAGTAAAGAATTTTTAGACATGGTTAAGCTTTTTGGAATAAATCATACCAAGGCCGCTTTTCACTCTCCTCAAGCGAATGCCTCGGAGAGAGTAAATCAATCAATTTTATCAGCAATTCGGGCATATTTGGGAAAAGATCGCCGAGAATGGGACCAGAATCTGTCAGAGATAGAATGTTCTCTGCGATCTTCGGTCCATAGTTCCATCGGAACTACTACTGCTTATTTTGCGCTATTTGGAGTCAATATGATTAACCATGCCAGCCTTTATAAATTAGCCAGGAAACTCAAACTCCTTAATGACCCCGAAACGATTCTTATTCCGAACTCGGTAAAACTAAATCTAATTAGGGAAAAGATTAGAAATAGTCTGCACCAGGCATACTTGAAAAATTAAAAATCTTAGAAGTCGCCAAGTCAAGTTCGTACCAGGGCAAGAAGTGTTTCGTAGGAGTTTCAGGCAAAGTGATTTTAAAAAGAATTATAATGCTAAACATGACAAGAATTTTTTCAAGTGTCGCATTAGTAAGCCCGTAGGGAGATGCCTTTATGAAGTAGAAGATCTTAAGGGGCACCCCATTGGCATTTTTCAAGCCAAGGATTTAAAGCAGTAAATGCTTAAATTGTGGTACATTTAATTTATTGTTATTTTTAGGCCGTAATTCATAAGGTATGAATTATCATATTTCAGCGTCTGCATATATATAGCCAAGCGTATATAGGAGATTTGTCTTTAGTTTTTTTTTTATCAAACTGAGATCAGTTCAGATATTATAAAGTTTTAACAATGAGTTGGCGGTTATCAACGATCAACCTCATTAAGCGAAAAGGCAGTAAATAGCATTTGCAACATGTAGATAGTGATAATCAAAATGAAGTGCTTAATTCTAACTTAACTTAACTTAAATTTAATTTTCCAAGACTCACCTGAATTTCCCAAGAATTACGGAAGATCAATTTGAGTATAGTTGATAGTAGTACCTGAATTAAAAAAAAGATTATTAGCATTATGCAAGAGGTAATAATAAAAGGACTAACCTGAATTAATACTTACGCAATGTCCTCGATGAGTTACATTTCTATACAAGCTGTAGGACAGCGTTTTAGGCATAAGTTGGGTCCATGTGTGTTGTGGGTATAGGGTGAACCAAATATCTCCGAGTTTTGGTCCATAAAGTGAAAGGAAGAGAAAATATGAATTAGCAAAAATAATATATAAAAGAATATAATAACAATAATATAGATGTAAAAGGCATAGACTGCAATGCAGTCTTAAGCCATACTTACAAATGTGTTAGGTTGCTTAAAATTTATTATAGAAATATGTAAGTAATAGTAATTTTTATAGTAAAGAATTTGATAAATTCCTGATTTCTTTTAGAGCAAATTACCAAAAACTAGGGGAAATTAAAAGTAATAAAAAAACATATCTTACGTTTATTTCTGAATATCCAACGGCAGTTCCTCTATAGTTTCGGCTAGAATGTAGAATGATGACCAGTTCGGCATCCCGTTTATTTTCCTACTATTCGGATTGGCGTCCAGTCTTCTAGACTATAGCAGCTGATGTCAGAAGTCCCAAGCCAGAACATGAATTTAAGCTCCCCGGGTTTACTGACTTTAACTCTATGTCTACGACTTCTGAAAGAGTCACATTGTGACTGTCTTTGGCCATTTGTGCTTCCGCAATCACAAATCTGTAAAGATAAAAACAAAATAATATTAGTTCGTTGTTCAAATATTAAGCATTTATTTAAATTCAGAAATGTAAGCTGGAATCAGGAAAAAGTATAATTAAATGTGTTCTTAATTGCGCCGAATATGTCCATCCGATTTTATGATATCTTTATTTTTATTTTAATCTTCAGTTTAAATCTTATATTTTACATTTTAAATTCGCAGATATTTATTTTCCATAAAAAGATCATTAATTCACAGTACTTCACAGTTTATCTCGCTTTTGTGTTTGTGTTTTTTCACATTAAGTTCTTAATTTAATTTGCACAAATCCTTTATCTTGCAAAATTTACTTTTATTTCGATCATTTCTCTTTACATTGGTTACTTTATTATGTCCGTCCGATCACTTCAAGTTGATAACAGTTTCAACTATAATAATTTATCATAAAATATTTGGTAATTTTTTCACCATATTTTCACTTACAATTTGCATTAGATACAAAATCACTTTAATTCTTTTGTTTTGATTCCAATTTTGTTTATTTTCACTTTCACTGTATTTCTCCACAATTATCCATTCTTTTATGTTTTCACTTCATTACTTTCATTTCATCATTTCACTTTCTTTTATTCTTATTCTTCGAAAATCATAATAGTAGTTTTTCGAAGTTCAATATTTCCGCCAAAATCACGTTTCACTGAATGGTTGCAGTTTGTATGCAATTTTTCTCAATCACCACATATCACTCACACACACACACTTGATAGAAGTCATTCTATTTTTTTTTTTTATTAGACAATTAATTCCATTAAATTCATAAAATTTTGTTTGTAAATGCCACTTTGTTACGATATTTAATAGTTTCCGTACAATTTTTTTGATATCTTCATTGTTTTCTTCGATTCGTTGGGATTAATTTTATTGCAAATATTTGCATTACACATACACCCGCACTGAATGCAACCAGTTCATTCTTTTTTTGGCACTTTAAACAATTTTCACTTTAATTAAACACACTAAATTCACAAACGTGACTTTCACTCATTGATTTTTAATTATTTTATTATTTTCTTTAGTTTTTTTCCACTTTTCTGTAAATCCGAATTCATGTCCGTCCGTGCTCCATGCCGCCAAAAATATTACAATAGACTCGTACTCCATTTGTTTTCATTGATAAACATCAATGTAGTTGTTGTGGACAAAAAATCCATCACTACAAAAACAAAAAAACTTTGCTGTGAAAAAGATCTGCCAATAGAACTTGAGTCGAACCTGGAGAGTTTCTAGTGTATAATTCGCATATGCTAATTTGCAATATGTTCGAAATATATACTACTTTCCAGAGAACGGCCCTTGTAAGCCATCATCCACACCAAATATGCCTGATGAGCCGCTTAACCAACGGCGAAACGCGTCGCATAGTGGTGAGTGTGTGATAGTGTCTATCTGGCTTTCCTTTTCACTGCAAATTTCAGATCATTAAGCTCGTCTCGAAAGAGAAAACAAACACATAAATCATAAAACATATGATCTTCGCCTTAACAAGGCAAAACTCAAAAATTCAGCCGAGCCTGGCTGTGGGATTTGAACCGCGGACCTCGGTGTGCAGCCAACTAGAAGTTGCCGTCCCTACGTTCAGAGCCATTAACCCGTCTTCCTAAAGCAGCACTAAAACAAGTGTATGCATTGGAAGCAATGTAGTTGTTGTGGACAAAAAATCCATCACTACAAAAACAAAAAAACTTTGCTGTGAAAAAGATCTGCCAATAGAACTTGAGTCGAACCTGGAGAGTTTCTAGTGTATAATTCGCATATGCTAATTTGCAATATGTTCGAAATATATACTACTTTCCAGAGAACGGCCCTTGTAAGCCATCATCCACACCAAATATGCCTGATGAGCCGCTTAACCAACGGCGAAACGCGTCGCATAGTGGTGAGTGTGTGATAGTGTCTATCTGGCTTTCCTTTTCACTGCAAATTTCAGATCATTAAGCTCGTCTCGAAAGAGAAAACAAACACATAAATCATAAAACATATGATCTTCGCCTTAACAAGGCAAAACTCAAAAATTCAGCCGAGCCTGGCTGTGAGATTTGAACCGCGGACCTCGGTGTGCAGCCAACTAGAAGTTGCCGTCTCTACGTTCAGAGCCATTAACCCGTCTTCCTAAAGCAGCACTAAAACAAGTGTATGCATTGGAAGCAATGTAGTTGTTGTGGACAAAAAATCCATCACTACAAAAACAAAAAAACATTGCTGTGAAAAAGATCTGCCAATAGAACTTGAGTCGAACCTGGAGAGTTTCTAGTGTATAATTTGCATATGCTAATTTGCAATATGTTCGAAATATATACTACTTTCCAGAGAACGGCCCTTGTAAGCCATCATCCACACCAAATATGCCTGATGAGCCGCTTAACCAACGGCGAAACGCGTCGCATAGTGGTGAGTGTGTGATAGTGTCTATCTGGCTTTCCTTTTCACTGCAAATTTCAGATCATTAAGCTCGTCTCGAAAGAGAAAACAAACACATAAATCATAAAACATATGATCTTCGCCTTAACAAGGCAAAACTCATCAATTCCATTCATTGGCAGCTGGAATTACACCAAATGATTGCGTCTGGTGCATGGCGTATTTCTTATACCAGGTTAAGACGACGTTCGAGCGTGTCGTATTTGGGTTTTTACACTGTAGTAAGTAAAACATTTCAGAATTGCAATTCTAATGTGAAAAATTGGAAAATGAGTGTTAGGGATGCCAAATCACGATTATTAGGGATGCCAAGTTTAGATGTTTTTCTTAAATGCCCAACTAGAAACTTTAATTTTTTTTTGAATTCCTGTTACGAATGTCGCACTTTTCCCCCCTATCCTTTAATAAGAACATCGGCAGGATAGTTGGTTTTGTGAGTGCGCCTCAAAATGGGTTAACCATTGTGATAAGAAGAAGAATGTTGGCATTCAATGGGACACTTAAACAGCTGATTTTTCTCGAATAACAGTTGACGAAAAGTCATGTAGCGGGAAAAGAAAATAGAATTTGAAAAAATAAGATGACAAAAAGAAAATTCCTGCGGAAAATTAGGAAGAAAATCGGTCTTTTTTATCTCATCAGCGATGAAGATTGAATGCGCGGCTCCCAGCGAAGAAAAACACCCGGCATTTTTGGCGATAAATTCCTTAAGTTAAAAGGAATAACATTTATTGATTTGATTTGTTCAACAAAATAAATAAAAATAATACAAAATACCAACATTTTTTAAGCTAGAAGGCTTTAAACAATCCTAACACATAAATAAAAATTAAAATGTGAACATTTAAGAACTAAACTTTAAAGTATACTTAAGAATTAATCGAAAACTAAATAAACATCTAAAAGTTTGACAAAATTTAAAACAAAAAAAAAAAGATTTGAGACTGAATTAAGTTTAAAACAAAACGAAACTGAATTAAGTTTAAAACAAAAAATTAAAGCCTGGCAGAAGAGCCACACCATCGCCCATCCAATCCATTGAGGGAGGCGCAGATTTGCCGTCACTGCTTCACCAGCGTGACTTGGTATCTTCCCTATAGACGTTACTATTAACTCCGGACAGACAGACGGACGACGAAGCAACATAATTAAATTCCGCGGTTTTCCTGAAAAGAAAAGTAAAATTTTTAGAGAAGAAGGGGTAAATAAAAGAAGTTTAATTTAAGATTTACTCGCCTGATGTTGCAGTGCAGGATCCCTCGTTGAATTGAGCTCATTTAGAGGTTAGGTACCCAGTTTTTTCTCGTCGATTGTTTTTGTGGTGTCGACCTACTGCCTTTTGTTTGTCCTGGCCTGGTATTGGAAAATAAACTATTTTTTTTTAACTTTAACCGGGAATGTAGTTATAAAGCTAAACTTCATACACTAATACGTACTTACTCCTTGGGAAGAACCTTGTCCATTAGCTGCCATCAGTGGTCCTAGCTCTTGATACCCGCCATCGAACCCTGAAAAGGAAAAAGAAGGAGAAGGAGCTTAAATTTGGAATTAATTATTATTATTTTTTTTTTTTTTTTTTTTGAATTGATAATTACCTTTCCTGCTTCTTTCCATTAATTGGTATTATAAATCAATATGTCGTTGGCTTAAGGCCATTAAGAAGGTGGTAGGGATGGTATAAACGGAGGTAAGTGAAGGGGCAAATTTGGGACGTCAGGGAGTAGCGACGTCATGGTGAGAGGTGTTCTGGTGGGAGGACTATCTCTTGGTCGGACAGCCGCCAAGAGAGCTGTTTCCGGGGGATAGAATTAGGTTAAGGTGAGTTTGAGATTGAGTTTTTTTTTTTTGGTAGGCAAGTGTAGTTTTTTTCTCTTTTAGCATGTATCAGGCTTCTTTTAATATTCCCCTTTTAGATATTCGTGCAACCCGACGAGCCATAGCCGCGCTAAACGCCAGCATACCGGCAACGCCACTTAAAGCCCAATATTGCGATTTTTCGTCATCCTCGGAAAACGGTCAGTACAAAACCAAACAGGAAATTATCTCTCACAAATAAGAAAAATCTTTGAATAAACTAATCTATCTATTTTCAACTATATGCAAAGTAGCGTCATACACAACCTTAATGTCCAATTGACAGGCACGAAAATTCAAAATGCCCAAAAATATTCCTTAAAATGCTCCCCTACACTGATTTTATATATTTACAATGAAATATATAATAACTGGTATCAGTACTAATTTACCGACCAGACAGTGTGTAATAATACAGTGGCGGGGGACTGTACAATAAAACGGCTATGACACAAAAGAGAATTGTCCAAACGAAATATTTATATGCGGGTGCTTGTGTATGCTTGTCGCATGCAATTGACTGATTGACCAACTAGACGGAACGACAAAGCGACGATGCTGGAGTATGTAACAATACGTACGTGTGTGTATTAAACAAATATGCAGCCACCAATAGGCTGTAAAATGTACGTATGTTGCTCCCGTAAATATGAATATATTTTTCTGTATATTTGGTGCCGCCTAAAACGAAAACAATAAGGAGAATAGAAATTGCACTTTGAGGGATGCTGTTTTAAAATGTAACACAGCAAATTATCAATATGTCAACAATATTGACTACGAAGTTGGAGAATAATAAGAACCAAAACGAAAATTCATAATTATTAATTTTGTTTTGATTTTATTATTCCCGCTGTCATGTCCGCAAATGGACTTTGGCCGATCGCGAAAAAAAGGGAATACGCGACGATTGTTTTGACGGCCACCAATAAACGAAACACTTATTATTGTTTGCTCACTATACGTACTGATATAGATTGATGCACATAAATGATGCTGTGGACTGTAATTTCAGCAAAATGGACCAAATTGTGAAGGATAGGATGTTCCTTATCCGGTTCGACGCGACCAATGTTAAGTCCGCACTATAGGGACTCGGGGAACAAGTGCCGGCGAAGCTCTCCCAATAGAGCCAGTACGACCAATACGTCCAAAGATCTAGGGGGTTTAATAAAAAAAAAATAAAGAAAACACAATAGTTTTAGTATAAATGTAGGCCAATTGCCTTGTATATTTATTATGGTAAACGATATAACCTTTTTAGTCATACAACAATATGTAGATAAGCTTACGATAAAGCGTGGGTGTTAGCTTGCAATTCAAGCGTTGATCAAACTCAAAGTCTTTGGTTGTGTTGACATTTAGATGTCTATGGCGGCATGTCAAATCAACCTTTTCCTCCACCCAATACCAAATCTAGTGTCATATAGTAGCTTTCGTACCAGTATAGAACGCATTTCGAAAATCACATACATGCCTTAGCCACAGACATCAATAGAGACCTTAAAAAATATTGCGGTATTCCAGCCTTCACCCAATACCACATTTAGTATTAATAATTATTATAGTATTATTCTTATTCTAAAACCACCTCAATATCTTACCTACTGATACCAACAGAGACATAAATAACAAGTTTCGGGATTCCAACCTTATCCCTTTACCCAATACCAAATTTAGTGTCATTTAGTAGCCTTCTCAAAAATATAGGACATATTTCCAAACTACCTTCATATCTTATCCACAGACACCAAAAGAGGCCATAATAACTAATATCGGGATTCCAGCCTAGTTCCTTTACCCAATACCATATTTAGTATCAATAAGTAGTTATTATACAAATTAAGGACGTATTTCCAAAATCGTATCCATATCTTAACCACAGACATCAAGAGAGACCTAAATAACAAATTGCGGAATTCCAGCCTAATTTAGTATTATTAAGTTGTGTTTAACTCAGGGGAGTGGGGCGAAAGGCTTCGATAGCGGTGGTTACAACAGGAACTCCCCAGAGTTATTATGTGATGTGAGAATGAGGTATGTGGTGCGGGTGATTCGCGCGTGTGGTGTAGGATAAAAGAAAGACAAAATCAAGAAATGAAACAAAGATAAATTAGTATTAATTCTTAATATAATTTATGCTTTATTGGTTCTTTCTTTTCTAACAACAAAATTACCTCTTTTCAATTATGGTGTGTTGGCGACAGTGGCCGTGTTGGGTTTCGTTTCAAAGACTAAAGACAAGTGAACGCAGAGGTTCTAGGTGATCGCAGAGGATCTCATGTCTGTCTACTAATACAACTACAACTACTTCCAATGAGAGCATGTGTAACAAGGTGAGGTTACCGACAACAACCAATGCCCAGCGACGATCCGCTCACTACGGTCTCCGCCAGGGGAGTTGTAGAGGAGATGCCTGTGCGCCAATCAGCATCCGTGATTGATCGAGCAAGGGAAGTTGAGGGGCAAAGTATCTAACTTATACATTGCCGCCCACCTTGATATACATGCATGTGTATCAACTAAATAAAGCTCAAAGGAATTATGTTATATATTAATTCGTGTGCAATAAGGTTTACAAGTTATATGTTAGGACGTAAGTTCAGATTCCTAAGTGAGCTATAGTTGCAGATTTTCGTATTTTCATCAAAGCGATTACCGATAGATTCGGTCTACAATTTTAATATTTAGCGCAAATAATGTTTTCAGCAAATGCCAATTATAAATGCTACGATTCTTTTCTAAATTGGTCGATTTCAATTCTTGGTTCAAGATTAAGTTACAGTCGAGGGAGGTACTGAACCGGTGAGAATGTACCCAAAAATAGACTTTTGGGCCAGCAATGAATCCAAAACAATTTTTGGAGGTTCAGTTTCTATAATCTTAGGGTATAGGTCAGCGCCAAGTAGCAAATCAATTGGACTGTCATCGAAAGAATCCGCTAATTCAAGATCAGGAATTCGAGTCTTTAAATTACAAGTATATGGTGACGAGAACAACTTTCCTTTGACCTTGGGCAAGATTAACGCTTTTGTTTCCACAATTCTAGATGCGTTTCTAGGGGAAGACAACTTAAGAGAACAGACTTCTCTCCGCGATGTAGATTTAGATTTGTTTGTCAAAGAACAAGTTGAAATGCCAAGTGCATTGTTAAGTTTCTTACTTATAATAGATGCCTTTGAAGAAGGGTCTATTATAGCACGAGCAGTATAACTTTTCCCATTGTGAACAATATTTACTACTGCAGTTCCCAAAAGCACGTGATCTTCAATGGTGTTGGGAGACTGGTCATTCGAATTATTTTTTGCAGAGAGTGGGTGCGTTTTAGAGGGCTTTGGAACTCGACTTTTGACCTTCGTAAAAGTCGGAGGGGGATTTGGACCTCGACATTTGACTTTGGTAAAAGCCGGAGGTACCTTCTTAGATTTCAAAACTACTTTTTGCGAAGTTGAAACAACTCTATTAATTTGTGGCCGGTGAAGGAGGCTGTGATGCCTTTGTTTGCATGATTTGCAACTATTTGTGCTGTGACAATCTTTAACAGCATGACCACGAGATAGGCAATTTATACAACACCTATTCTTCTTGACAATCGAAAATTTGTCCTCAAACGAAAGATTTATAAAGGTTGGGCAGAGTCGAAGAACATGACCCTGGTTAGAACAAATGGGACAATTACTATTCGACAATGAATTAGTAGACCGAGGGACACGCACAGATTTTGGCCCATGTGCCAATGGCTTGTTAATGGTGGAACCAGATGTACAAGCATGCTTGAATGCTAACGACCTAATAGAGGAGTGATGAGGTGGAACACTCTTGGAGGACAACGATTTAGGCAAGAAACTAGGAGAAACAATGTTTGTGGGCAGATTTCTACGTATATGTTGAATACATTGCAAAGTTTGTATTCTTTCAGTGAGGAAAGCATCTAAGTCTGGCCAGGAAGGCAACAACGACTTATTTTTGATACTTTGCTCCCACAAAGTCAAGGTGGTTAAAGGCAAGCGCTGCAAACAGATATGTACAAGAATTGGATCCCACTGATCCGTGGCGACGTCATAGACGGCCATTGCAGCAAGACAACTATTTATTCCACTTTGAATATTTTTCAAACCCGAACAAGTTTCGATTTTTAGTGTAGGAATGTCAAACAAGTTTTTGATGTGGCTATTTACTAGAATGCGTTTATTATCGTACGCATCCGTCAAGGCTTTCCATGCCAATGGGAAACTGCTATTGGTGAGTGGAAATCTAGAAACGATTTCTCGAGCCTCACCAGTGGTCTTCTGCATAAGATGGCAAAGACGTTCAATGTCGGAAAGGCGTGCATTTTTTACAAAAAAGGTTGTAAATAAGTCGCGAAAGGTGGGCCAAGACATAAAATCACCAGCAAAGATTTCAATATCAATAGGAGGCACTACGAGAAAATGACTATCGAAGAGTGGATTGGAGCAACTATTTTTGACAGAAGATTTGGAGAAAGTATCAACGGGTGGAGAAACAGACTGCACAGGAACCGATACGATAGGTTCGCTCAAAAGCAAGCCTGAAGGTTGTGTAACATTAGCATTAGTTGCAGAAATACAATTATAACAAGGAGAAGACTGAGAAGTTACCGCAGGAGGGCTATTATCACTATTTAGAAATTTGAGGCGATCGAGGTGCTTGTTGATAGTAGTCAAACACCAATGATATGCAATAAAAGTACTATTGAATTTATCCTCAACGACATCAATATTTTCAAACTGTGCAGTCTCGGATGCCGTGAGGTAGTTTTTGCACTCAGTGTAAGTGTGCAAGACCTTATCCCACAATCCTCGAATTTCTGATAGACGAATTTCGAGGCTGCAAACTGTGAAATGTGTGGCATCAATTTGTTCAAAATAGTCTACACTCTTCAGAACAATGTCAGCGGCTCTAGAAAAACGTGTGAGCGGAGTGATCGTCATTTTATTACTAAATTTATAACAAAAACTTGATAACTTGAAATAAGAAATTTCCACAAGTAAAAACCTCCAAATACTCAAATAGTTGTAAATGTTACAACAGAGTTAAATAGGAGAAAGTTTAAGAAAAACTTTTCCTAAAATTGCTCCAATAGGCTAACAAACAAAGATTTTTTTAACAAGAATTTTTAGTGTATGCCAAAAGTAGGGTGTATTATTCTAAAAATACCAAAATCCTACAAAGAGTCACAAATAGTGTAAACAACTGTGATTTATTTACCCAAACAATTACGAGATAGCCACAAAAACAAACAGATTCAACTAACATGTGCTGCTTAAATATATGCACAGAATGCCGAATGTAGGGTGAATTTATCAAAAAAATTCCAAAAACCCTACGTAGAGTTGCAATTTCAAGCAGAAGTTAAACAAAATCTAAAAATGTTGTAAAATGAACCGAAAAACTATTAATTTTAACCAATATGTTTCACTAAATATGTCTGCAAAGAATGCCGAATGTAGGGTGAATTTATCAAAAAATTCCAGAAACCCTACTACTAGTCAAAAATATTTCAGAAAATTATCGAAAAATAATTTCTAAAATAAATTAAAAAAATTCACAAATTATGCTGTTTTACTCCACTGTGCCGAACCAACAACGGATATCGCACAAAGAGGAATAAAACACAAGCGACGTCGGCAGAGAAATGACTATGCGTAAGCAGCTACGCACCCACACAAGAACCGACGCCACAAACGATCCAACAGTGAGAGTTGGAGATCAAAACAATTTGTTGTTATTTCTATTGAATATCAAACCGACGCTAAAAAGGGCGCGTGGAATGATGAGATATTGTTGTTGCAATTTTTGGCAATGTAAATTCTCAAGTGAGAATTGATCTACGTTAAGAAAAAGAAGGAGAATTGCAACAAGTGTTGTTGGAGAGGACGACAAATAAACAACCGACAGAGATGTGGACTGTTATTATATGTGCGTTGTTTTTGTAAATTAGAAACAAATTCTCATTACAGAGCTCAGCCTTTAGAGGAGAAAAGAAATGTTGGAGTTAGAATTACAGCACAGTTTGGTTGGTGAGGAATGCAAAAACAAATAAACCAAACGACCGAATGTGATAAAATATGTATGTGTGCTGTAATAACAAATGTGGTGATGCAAATTCTTCTTCAGCTAAGGCGAGGGAGTAGAGATACAACGAGGGGGAATAAAACAACATCAACAACTCTTTAAAGATCCACTTGTTGGATCGATGTAAAATGAATTGTGAGCGAAGCAAAAAGAGATTATTGGATGTTGTTTTTGGTAAATGAGGCTGTCAATACTAACAAATGTTTCGACTTTGGAAATTAGAGTTAGAAAACGAAACAAATGAACGAAGCGGAGCAAGAGCACCAAATATTTTTGTATGATCAACGCGACGACGGATGATCAGTACAATAAAAACTAATTATTTTCACAACAACAGAACTACTTGTTGTAGGGGAATGCACTTGATTAACACAAGAAGTGTTAATATAAGTCGACCAACTGACTTGTTTTCAAACGAAAGGCAAATGTATGATCAACGCAACGTAGGTTGATCAGTACAACGAATAATATGTGGACTGTATTTTTTGTAGCAATTACACGCGCGTAAAGCAATTGCAATTCGACCATAACTAAACAAATTAATATGCACTAAGAAACGCGAGTAGCTCACTTCAAATAGAAATCTGAATTTACGTACCTGTTTCTTAGTAAAATATGTTGGTGATGATGAGAGTAATCCAGTGATTTCTTCATCCACGATAGCAAATGTTAGCTCGAATCCGGCTCGAAGGACCAAATGTTTAACTCAGGGGAGTGGGGCGAAAGGCTTCGATAGCGGTGGTTACAACAGGAACTCCCCAGAGTTATTATGTGATGTGAGAATGAGGTATGTGGTGCGGGTGATTCGCGCGTGTGGTGTAGGATAAAAGAAAGACAAAATCAAGAAATGAAACAAAGATAAATTAGTATTAATTCTTAATATAATTTATGCTTTATTGGTTCTTTCTTTTCTAACAACAAAATTACCTCTTTTCAATTATGGTGTGTTGGCGACAGTGGCCGTGTTGGGTTTCGTTTCAAAGACTAAAGACAAGTGAACGCAGAGGTTCTAGGTGATCGCAGAGGATCTCATGTCTGTCTACTAATACAACTACAACTACTTCCAATGAGAGCATGTGTAACAAGGTGAGGTTACCGACAACAACCAATGTCCAGCGACGATCCGCTCACTACGGTCTCCGCCAGGGGAGTTGTAGAGGAGATGCCTGTGCGCCAATCAGCATCCGTGATTGATCGAGCAAGGGAAGTTGAGGGGCAAAGTATCTAACTTATACAAGTTGTTTTCTTACAAATATAGGAAAATTTTCCAAAACCACTTACACATATTAACCACAGACAACAATAGAGACCTAAATAACAAATTTGGGGATTCAGTCTTATTCCTTCACCTAATACCAAATTTAGTGTCACTGACGCACTGTAGAAACCACCTCCATATCTTTCGGGATTCCAGCCTTATTCAGTGTTCCAGCCAAATTTAGTGTTATTTTGTGGCATTCGTGCAGATATAGGACGCATTTCCAATACCGCCTTCATATATCAACCACAGACACCATCAGAGCTAAATAATTAATTGCGGGATTCCAGCCTTCACCAAATACCAAATATACATCTAAAAAGAGACACCAACACAGAACTAAATAACAAATTTCGGGATTCAGTTTTATTCCTTTACCCAATCTCAAATTCAGTGTCATTTAGTAGATTTCGTACAAATATAGGACACATTTCCAAAACCACCTCCATAAATTAACCACAGACACCAACAGAGACCTAAATTACTAATTTTGGGATTAAAGCCTTATTCTTTACCCAATACCAAATTTAGTATCATTAAATAGTTATTGTACAAATGTAGGACCTATTTCCAAAACCACTTACACATCATGACCACAGACAGCAACAGAGACCTAAATAACAAATTTGGGGATTCAGTCTTATTCCTTCACCTAATACCAAATTTACAGTCATTGACGCACTGCTTAAACAACCTCCATATCTTTCGGGATTCCAGCCTTTTTCCTTTACCTAATACCAAGTTTAGTATTACTTAGTAACATTCGTACAAGTGTAGGATGCATTTCCAAAACAACATTTCCACAAACAACATCAGAGGTCTAAATAACATGTTGCGAGATTCCAGCCTGCACCCAATACCAAATTTAATATTATTAATTAAAATGGTATTATTATTATTCCATTATTATTATTATTCCAAAACTACTTCCATATTTTAACTATCGACAACCTCAGAGGCCTAAATAATGAATTTCGGGATTCCAGCCTTATTCCTCCACCCAATACCAAATCTAGTGTCATTTAGTAGCTATCGTACCAGTATATGACGTATTTCGAAAATCACATACATGCCTTAGCCACAGACATCAATAGAGACCTTAAAACATATTGCGGTATTATAGCCTTCACCCAATACCAAATTTAGTATTAGTAATTATTATAGTATTATTATTATTCCAAAACCACCTCTATATCTTACCTACAGATATCAACAGAGACATAAATAACAAGTTAAGGGATTCCAACCTTATTCCTTTACCCAATACCAAATTTAGTGTCATTTAGTAGCCTTCTCAAAAATATAGGACATATTTCCAAACTACCTTCATATCTTATCCACAGACACCAAGAGAGGCCTTAATAACTAATATCGGGATTCCAGCCTAATTCCTTTACCCAATATCATATTTAGTATCATTAAGTAGTTATTATACAAATATAGGACGCATTTCCAAAATCGTATCCATATCTTAACCACAGACATCAAGAGAGACCTAAATAACAAATTGCGGAATTCCAGCCAAATTTAGTATTATTAAGTTGTTTTCTTACAAATATAGGAAAATTTTCCAAAACCACTTACACATATTAACCACAGACAACAACAGAGACCTAAATAACAAATTTGGGGATTCAGTCTTATTCCTTCACCTAATACCAAATTTAGTGTCACTGACGCACTGTAGAAACCACCTCCATATCTATCGGGTTTCCAGCCTTATTCAGTGTTCCAGCCAAATTTAGTGTTATTTTGTGGCATTCGTGCAGATATAGGACGCATTTCCAATACCACCTCCATATATCAACCACAGACACCATCAGAGCTAAATAATTAATTGCGGGATTCCAGCCTTCACCAAATACCAAATATACATGTAAAAAGAGACACCAACACAGAACTTAATAACAAATTTCGGGATTCAGTTTTATTCCTTTACCCAATCTCAAATTCAGTGTCATTTAGTTGTTTTCGTACAAATATGGGACGCATTTCCAAAACTACTTTCATAATTTAACTATTGACAACCTCAGAAGCCTAAATAATAAATTTCGGGATTCCAGCCTTATTCCTCCACCCAATACCAAATCTAGTGTCATTTAGTAGCTTTCGTACCAGTATAGGACGCATTTCGAAAACCACATACACAGACTTCTCAAAATCATAGGTCAGATTTCCAAACCACCTCCATATCCTAACCACAGAGACCTATATAACTAATTTAGGGATTCCACCCTTATTCCTCTAGCCAACACCAAATTTAGTGTCATATAGTAGTTTTCATACAAATATAGGACCCATTTCCAAAACCACCCCTGACAACATCATAGATATAATTAAAAAGTTTCGGCATTCCAGCCACATTCCTTCAGCCAATACCAAATTTAGTATCATTTAGTAGTTTTTGTACAAATATAAGACGCATTTCCAAAACTACCTCCATACCTTAACCACAGACACCAACAAAGACCTAAATTACTAATTTTGGGATTCTAGCCTTATTCTTTACCCTATACCAAATTTAGTATCATTAAGTAGTTATTGTACAAATGTAGGACCTATTTCCAAAACCACTTACACATCATGACCACAGACAGCAACAGAGACCTAAACAACAAATTTGGGGATTCAGTCTTATTCCTTCACCTAATACCAAATTTACTGTCACTGACGAACTGCTAAAACAACCTCCATATCTTTCTGGATTCCAGCCTTTTTCCTTTACCTAATACCAAGTTTAGTATTATTTAGTAACATTCGTACAAGTGTAGGACGCATTTCCAAAACTACATTTCCACAAACAACATCAGAGGTGTAAATAACAAGTTGTGGGATTCCAGCCTACATCCAATACCAAATATATATATGTATATATATATATATATATATATATATATATATATATATATATATATATATATATATATATATATATATATATATATATATATATATACCAAGTTAGTTATATAGGACACATTTCCAAACCACCTCCATATCCTAACCACAGAGACCTATATAACTACTTTAGGGATTCCACCCTTATTCCTCTAGCCAACACCAAATTTAGTGTCATAAAACCACCCCTGACAACATCATAGATATAATTAAAAAGTTTCGGCATTCCAGCCACATTCCTTCACCCATTACCAAATTAAGTGTCATTTAGTAGCTTTCGTACAAATATAGGACACATTTCCAAAACCACCTCCATAAATCAACCACAGATACCAGCAGAGGCCTAAATAACAAATTTCGGGACTCCAGCCTTATTCCTTCAGCCAATACCAAATTTAGTATCATTTAGTAGTTTTTGTACAAATATAAGAAGCATTTCCAAAACTACCTCCATATCTTAACCACAGACACCAACAGAGACCTAAATTACTAACTTTGAGATTCCAGCCTTATTCTTTACCCAATACCAAATTTAGCATCATTAAGTAGTTATTGTACAAATGTAGGAACTATTTCCAAAACCACTTCATGACCACAGACAGCAACAGAGACCTAAACAACAAATTTGGGGATTCGGTGTTATTCCTTCACCTAATACCAAATTTATGGTCATTGACGCACTGCTAAAACAACCTCCATATCTTTCTGGATTGCAGCCTTTTTCCTTTACGTATTACTAAGTTAAGTATTATTTAGTAACATTCGTACAAGTGTAGGGCGCATTTCCAAAACTACATTTCCACAAACAACATCAGAGGTCTAAATAACAAGTTGTGGGATTCCAGCCTACATCCAATACCAAATATATATATATATATATATATATATATATATATATATATATATATATATATATATATATATATATATATATATATATATATATATATATATATATATATATATATATATATATATATATAATATATATATATATATATATATATATATATATATATATATATATATATATATATATATATGATTCGTTCGTAAATGTGCATGATCTGCGAACTACTCTTGAACATTACTGTATGGAAACAGCCGCCAAGTGAATAGGGAGCAAATGAATACTGAATATAGAGAACGGGAGAGCGAAATAAAATTAACTAAAAATTAAGCGTTTTTGTTTTTTACAGGTGTAAGAGGGATAAATATATGCCTTCTCTCTTAGCGCCTGGTCATGAATTCAGACTTTTGATATCTCCCTATGTGTAAATGCGCCGAAATTGCGCTCCGATAAATAAAGGGAAAAAAAGAAATAAAAAACACAAATAGTTTTAGTTTCAAAATTCAAAGAAAGCAGTCGCTTTATTGATAAATAAAAATAATAGATAAGAAAAAAGGGGAAAATTAGCAAACAGGTTACCTGTGTTACGATCGATCGATACGAAAAAGAATAATGCCGAAAGGTGGCGTTGGCGCAAACCAATACTCGTTAGAAAACTGCTAGTTGACAGTTCAATGGTGTAACAATAAGGAGTAGGCAGTTTTCTAACGAGTATGCAAAATCAAACACAATGAAATTAGAACGACAAAAAAGAGGGGCATTTCCAAACAATGCAAATAAATTAATTTAATATTTCTTGCGTAAACATTAGGCGCCCACCTTGCAACATTATGAATGTTGTAACACAGGTCGATAATTATGTATTGTATAATGAAAAAAAGGAGGTGCAGTGTTTTGTGAGCAATTCAAATTTATTTTGGTAGAGTTCATGTTTTCAAAAATTCGAATTTTTATTATGTTCTACTAATTGTAGCAGGTTCCAGACAATACCCAACCAAATATGGTGTATTGTGCTATAGGTAATCCGGGCGTCGTCTGCACCCGATGAGTCACCACCTTCGAATACACATCCGGGCCCAGCACCAACGCAACCCGACTTGGTCGAAAAAAGGAGGGATCTGCTAAAGGCAATCCAAGGAATGCCTCCTTGACCTTTTCACTGACGGCTTCGCGAGGAGTATAAACATGACGAAGATCTGCAACCCTTGCCACTAAAGAGATACTTTGAGTGACATCATATACGGACGTGACCGTGATTCGACAAAGCCGAATTCCATCTAGGTCGGAAGTGGGTAGTTTCAATTGGTCTACCATTGTCGCACAAATGAGACTCTGTATTGAGCAAGTATCCAGCACCGCTCGGACTGGAAAAGTCGGTCCGACACATTGAAGTCGTACTACTAGACTTGGGGATAAGGTCGCCACCGATTGTAAAGGCAGTATGCCCAGGGAACTACCAGATGAATGGCAGAAGGATCGTGAAACCTCGGACGAACGAAGATCGGATCTAGTACTCGGACCAGACATAGAGCTTGGGTACGGACGAGACCTTGTATGCTGGCGCGGACGGAACATGGGTGGAGAAGCTCGACAAACATCTTTTCTATTATCATGCAGCAAAGCATGATGGTCCCCACCGCATTTGTAGCAGCTTTTGGTGCTATGGCAATTACGCGCTTGGTGCCATTTGCCAAGGCAACGCGTACAATCTCGATGCTGGACCACAACATTGAGACGCGATTCCAGCGTCATTTCTAAAAATTGTTTGCAGGTGCTCAGCGAGTGCCTGCGCAGACAAACCCGACAGCTATATTTATGTGGGGTGTCCGAATCGACCGCAGTAACGGTCGTACTCCCCAATTCTACCAAACGAGCGGTCGCGATTGAATCCACAGCTATGGATTCCGATCTGTTAGGAAAGAGTTGTCGACCCGATGAACCCGCAGAGACGGATTCAATATTCAAATGCCGTTCGTTTGAACCCGCAGTTACGGATTCCGCGTTATTTATATTTAAATCCGCAGTGACGGATTTCGATAAAGTGGCAGCAAGATTATTTGAATCCGCAGTGACGGATTCCGTTGACATTTCTATCGGATCCGCAGAGACGGATTCCGATTCAGTGAGTGTCACTGCAGCGATTGGCTTCACCAAATCATCCACTACCTCCGAAGTAGTCCTCTGTTTTTGTCGGCCCGTTCCAAATGGTTATCAATTGCCGTCACGAGATCGATGTTGTACATATTAGAGGAATCCATTTTCTAAGAAAAAATTGCGAATTTAAAGGGAATTCGAGATTAAAGGGAATTCGAGATAGAATGGTCGATCAAAGCGACCAGTTTAGATATGGGCCGCTTTACAACGCCATTTGCTGTGCGAACATCGACAATTCGAACATGACCATCAATACCCGGGTATATATTTTCTACTCGGCCTAACTTCCAAGATGTCGGATGAAGTTGTTCATGACGAATTACCACAAGATCGTCTTTTTGGATTTCGCGTTCGGGAAATTTCCACTTATAGCGCATGTGCAAGCTTTTTAAATATTCCTCTTTCCATCTAAGGCAAAACAAATGAGCAAGGGCCTGTACTTTTCGAAACCTATTCACGAGCGATAAAGGTTCGTTAGATACTACAGGCTCAGAAGGAGCGAGTAATGGAGCGCCAATCAAAAAATGACCTGGTGTCAAAGCTACTAGTTCATCCGGACTATCAGACATCGGACATAGAGGACGCGAATTCAAACAAGCCTCTATTCTGGCTAGAACGGTTGCCAATTCTTCTAAGGTAAGTCGAACATTTCTAACTTGTCTTCGAAAGTGCTGCTTGAAACTTTTCACTCCAGCTTCCCAGAGCCCACCCATATGTGGAGCACCCGCTGGAATGAAATGCCAATTGAGGCCCTGAGTTGCAAATACATTACAGACCGATTCGCAACTATTCCGGATGAATTCTCGGAAATTCCGACGTAACTCACGGGAAGCACCTACGAAATTCGTACCGTTGTCCGAATATATCAAGCTAGGACAACCTCGACGTGCAACAAATCGATGAAAAGCCAGCAAGAAATTGGCAGTGGACAAATCGGATACTGCCTCTAAATGTATGGCCTTGGTAGAAAAACAAACGAACACACAAACATATCCTTTTGTAATCTTACACGCACGGCTAGTAAATGATTTAATCTCAAATGGACCGGCGAAGTCGACCCTAGTTGTTGTGAACGCCCTATCAATTATTGTTCTTTCAGGTGGAAGCGCCGCCATTATTTGGCTACAATGTCGTTTCTTCTCCAAGATACATACTTTACAATTATGAACCACCGAACGTATCAAAATTTTTACTCGAGGAATCCAATATTCCATCCTTAGCGTACGAAGCATAAGCTGAACGTCTCCATGAACACATTTTATGTGGATGTATTCGACCAAAAGTTTCGCGAACCTACTTTTATAGGGAAGAATTATGGGATGACGCTCCGAATATGAAAGGCAGGGCGCACGTACAAGACGACCATTAATTCTCATGACACCATTTTCGTCAACAAAGGGATTGAGGGGAACGAGGGAACTGTTTTTAGAAATGGGTTCCTTGTCGATTAGTTTTTTATAGTCTTCAGCAAAATGAAGCTTTTGAGTTGTAATTACGAGGCGAGTACGAACCTCTTTTAATTCTTCGGCAGAAATCCGAGAGTTTGGGTAATTAAATGTACCCCTATCCCGCGAATGGGTCTGGCGAATGAATCTTAAAACATACGCCATTGTGCGAAGTCCCTTTTCAAATGAGGAATACCTTTCGAGAATATCTTCGAAGGAAGGCGGAAAGAACGAAAAATGACAATGAACAGACCGTTTTTCAATGTCAGTCCCAAGCGGAGCCAGGTCTCGAATAGACCAATCCGACTTCTTTTTGCTAAGCCATTGAGGCCCATGCCACCAAAGAGAGCTCACAGCTAAATCTGCGGGCGATAAACCACGACTTCCCAGGTCTGCTGGATTATCCTCCGACCTAACGTGATACCAGTTATGATTCCCCACATTTTCCTGAATTCTACATACTCGATTAGCTACAAATGTAGTCCAAGTGGAAGGAGTTTTTCTTAGCCACGACAACACAATAGTGGAATCCGTCCAACAATAAACTTGACGAAATTCTAAATCGATCTCTTTGACGATAATTTTTAAAAGTTCAGAGGCTAATACTGCGCCGCAAAGTTCCAGACGAGGGAGAGAAATAGATTTCAATGGAGCCACTTTTGTCTTACTAGATAATAAATGCACGAACACATTTTTATTTGGAGACTCGATTCTCATATATGCTACCCCCGCGTATGCCTTAACAGAGGCATCCGAAAAGACGTGTAATTCAGCCGAACACTCAGGGGTATACCGAAGCCAACGAGGTATTTTTATCAAATTTACCTTAGGGTAACAATCGACGAATTTGCGCCACTCCGAATAAGTAGCGGGCAACAGGGGCTCGTCCCAACCAATTTGGTCTAGCCACACCTTTTGCATTATGATTTTCGCGGTCACAATAACCGGGCTAACCCAACCTACCGGGTCAAAAAGTTTGGCGATTGAAGATAGTACTTCCCGCTTTGTATAACTTGATTTAGTTTCAATAGGACAAACCTCAAAGTAAAACGAATCCAACCTCGCGTTCCATCTAATTCCTAAGGGTTTTGAGCCACTAGCTTCCTCAAACGACAAAACTTGAGCATCAACCAAATGCTCTGGAGGAAAACAATCCAAAATTGACTTGTCATTGGCTGTCCACTTCCTCAATTCAAACTTAGCCGAAGAAAGTGCTCCGATCAACTGGTCCCTAGTAATAAATGCCGTCTCGAGGTCATGTGTTCCGGCCAAAACGTCATCTACGTACATGGATGATCGCAATATTTTGGCCGCGAGCGGATATTCAGACTCAGTCTCGTCAGCGAGTTGTAGAAGCGTCCGGATTGCTAAGTAAGGCGCACAATTAAGGCCAAAAGTTACCGTTTGCAATTCATAGTCGAGAATGGGTTTGGTTGGCGAGTCCCGATAAAGAATTCTTTGAAGCGGTGTATGTTTGGGGTCTACACGTATTTGCCTATACATTTGAGTAATGTCTGAATTGAACACGAACCTATACACTCGCCAACGAAGTAATAAAAGTACTAGGTCGAGTTGCAAAGAAGGTCCTACATGTAACATGTCGTTCAGACTAATGCCGGTCGAAGTTTTATTGGAGGCGTTAAAAACAACTCGCAATTTTGTAGTTTGTTTTTCGAGATTAATTACCGGATGGTGAGGCAAATAACACGAAAGATAATTATGGCAGATTGGAATGTCTGTTGGCTTCATGTGGCCAAGTTCCAAATACTCGATCAAGACCTTATCATACATAGCTTTCACCTCGGGTTTTTTAGATAACGACGCCTCATTACGAATAAATTGTCTGAGGACGCTTGGGCGAGATTCTCCCAAATGTAAATCTTCACCGAACCCAGATCGCAAAGGAAGCGTCACCACATATCTACCTTCGGAGTCTCTACGCGTCGACCTGATATAATTTTCCTCACAGAAACGATCTGACGGAGTCATCATTTTCCGCTTAGGGATTTCTTCTAACTCCCAAAAGCGCAACAAAGTTTTGTTTAAGGAGTCCTCTTCCGCGACGTCAACCATAGTGGCAAATGTTCGAATTTGCGATGAAGGAATCGGTCCAGTGACAAGCCATCCGAAGACAGAATTTTGGGCAAGCAACGTTCCACAGAGAATCGAATGACATCCCTCTAATAAAATTTTTGGATACAAATCAGCACCCAACAAAAGATCCACTGGACGGGAGTCGAACAAGTTATGGTCTGCCAGACGAATATTTGGCATTTGGGCTCTAAAATCAGAGGAGACAGTGACCGAGGGCAGGTTTCCAGAAATGGACGGCAACACCAGCGCACGAGTTTCTAAGTTGATCGATGGATCCAAAGGGCTTCCAATCTTCAGAGAACAAATTTTACGAGAATTGGCCGAAATTGCACAATTCACACCAGAGATAACAGCATTAGTTGAACCTACCGGAAGTTTCAACCTATTTTGCAAACGTTCAGTTAAAAAAGAAGATTCGGAAGCAGGGTCTATTAAAGCCCTAGCTGAATACGACATACCACAATGCAGGATATTTACCATTGCGGTTCCTAAAAGGACTGATTGATTTTGAGAGGCGTGGAATACTTGCCGAGAAACACCCGCCGAGGATGTAGAGGGACGAGATGAATTGGCTGGCGCGAGAAGTGGTGGATTGGTTGGAATCTGGCTCACCGAAGAAACAGGTGGGCTTGACCTTCTCGGGGAAGAATCATTACGATGTAGCAAGGTGTGATGGCTTCGCTTACATTTCGAACACCGATGCTGACTAATACAATTTTTTACCTCATGTCCCTTACGCAAGCAATTTACACATAACCTACGACGTTTCACAATAGAAAACCTAGCCGAGGGGGACATATTTTTGAAACGAGGACATTCAGATAGCAAATGGGAAAGTTGGGGACACAGGAAACAATAATTATTCTGCGGAGGATTAGGAGAGCGAGAAGAATTGGTATTAGTCATATGACTTCGAAGTTTTTTAACATTAGACTTTGTGGGCTGATCATTTCCTCTCATACCATGTAGACACATGAGTGTCTGAATTCGTTCCGACAAAAAGCTATCTAGGTCTTTCCACAACGAAATAGATGATTTATCTTTAACACTCTGCTCCCATAAGGTTTGTGTAATTTTAGGGAGCCTTTGCAAACAAATAAAGACTAAAAACGGATCCCAATTATCCGTACGAACGTCGTAAATGGACATTGCAGACAAACAACCATTAATACCACGCTGGATCTGTTTGAGGCCCGAACATGTCTCAGTTTCAAGTACCGGGAGAGAAAATAATGTCTTAAACTGACTATGAATCAACAAACGCGGATTATCATACGTAGATTTCAACGCGTCCCAAGCTAGACCAAAACTGCGGTTAGTTAAGGGGAATTTAGCGACAATTTCACGAGCTTCCCCACTGGTTTTTCGAGTTAAGTGACAGAGACGCTCAATATCACTTAATCTGGAATTATTAATATAAACCGCGCTAAAAAGATCTCTAAACGTTGGCCAGGAGAGAAAATCACCTTCGAAGACATCAGTATCGCATGGAGGTAACGCAAGATTGTGGACCATATCAAAATTCGGCGGATCAATAGCAAAACTCGAGCTATCCCTAGGATTCCCAATATTAGATATTGCGGAGCTAGAAGCCTGCGTACCCACATTCCGAGCAGTGTGGGTAGACGAGTTCGTTTTATTTAAATCTAAGTTTCTGCCCTGGACTTCCTTTGGAATTCCAGACGGGGTCTGGTCATCCTTAGGAATATCAGAGGGATCCTGATTTAAAGAAACCACTGAACTAAAAGATGAGCTTAATGATGATTTTCGAGATCGCCGGAATTTATGCAAATATTTATTAATGAGCGCGACACACTCCATATATAAGTCATGAACAACCTCATATTTCCCATCGACAACCACAATGTCTTCAGCAGTCGTATCCTCGGCAGTCGATAAATAGTCGAGACATTTTCCAAAGGAACTTTCTAAGTCAACCCATTTTTTATTTAACTCGGCACTTTTTACTTCTAAAATGAAAACATCTAAGTCTTCTTCTTTCGCGTCTTTAATTTTAGCACAAAACTTGACCATATTATCGGAAACTCTAGTGAAATTCTTGAGAGGATTTAGAGCCATGATGCTGCGAATAATATAAATTCACACGAAACGACAAATAAACCGAACAAAATATCCAAAAAAATTCTTTTGATGAACCCAAAAATTGGAAAAAAGTGAATATTCCAATGAACGAAACGATAAATCCTTGTAAGGCTTGCAATAATATAAATTCCTTTACAAAAAATCCGAAATTCGATTAAAAAATAAGAAAAATCAGCCAAATAATTAAGCTTAACCAACAAAATATTCCAAAAAACCAAAAAATTCGATTAGAAAATCGAAAAAGTTAACCAAATAATTAAGCCCGACAACGAAAAATTCAAAAAAGTTCGAAAATTCGACAAGAAAATCTAAAAAGTCAAATAAATAATTCCAAAAACCCAGCAAATAATTCCAAAATATCCGAAAAATCAATCCGAAAAGCGAAAAGGACAACCAAATTAGCGAAAAGTTTCAAAATTTTGCACAAAATATTTATTTTCCCTTTATAAAAAAAAAGCGACGAAATCCACAAAAATATGTAAAAAAAGCCAAAAAATCACCAAATATTTAAAATAATATTAATAAACCAAGGTAATAATTGCAAAAATATTCGATAAAATATATAGAAATAATTATTTTTTCAACTATTTTTATTAAAAACGGCAAAAAATTACTATTTTTATGTCTAACTACAATAAAAATAATAATTTTTACAAACCGAATAAAAATTTTATATATGCGGACTGTAGGGTACACGATAAATTAAAATGTCCAAAATTACCTTAAAATGTGATTATACACACGCCACAATACAATAATCAAAAAATATTTTCCTTTGTTCCCAATGTGTTGACCAGTCACTATTGACCAACCCGATTAGTGTAGGGTACACGCAAACAAAAGAAAAAACGAAAAAATAAAAAGATCAATTTCGAAAATATGTATGTGAGGCGCGTGTGTGTATGCTGTGTGATGACGAGACGATTGACCGCTCAACGTAAATATGTCACACGCGTATGTATGTGAATATAATTATGTATTATTGAACAGCGAAACAAAGGGAATATTACAAGCAATGATAATTAGCAATTTGGTGGTGGTTTTTTCTTATTGTTATGCACTTTTACACAGTGGTAATCGACAATGAATAATGAATGTTCTAATATTGTAAATTAAATAGATTTTTCATTAATAAAATTATCCAAATTATGCACCAATAGTTATTTAAATTTTATTAATAATTTTACCACTGTTTACAAAAAGAAAAAAATGCACTTTTTTAACAAATTTTAACCACTTTTTCTACAGATTATTTTTTGCAGCAAATATCTATTTTCACTTGTTTTCACTGTTCAATAATAATTTCTTTGAACCGAAAAAAAAAAAACGATGTGACGAAACAAAAGGAATGCGCGGTGCGTTGTAAAGCGGCCGTTTGTTGTTGTAAAACGAAATGCTTTTGGACTTTGGACACTTTTGATTTTTGTTATTATTTTATTTACTTATTTTTTTTTTTTTTGAATCGCGAGCTCACAAATAAATAAAAACACTGCACCTACCTGATGTTTTGTTTATGTTTATAGATGATGATGGGGATGGTGTTGATGAGGATGATTATGATGTTAACGATGATGATGAAGGCTGCGAAAATATAAAGGGAACGAAAACCAATTAGAATATTTCCAAAGGCTCGCATCCGGCTCGAAGGACCAAAATGTAAATGCGCCGAAATTGCGCTCCGATAAATAAAGGGAAAAAAAGAAATAAAAAACACAAATAGTTTTAGTTTCAAAATTCAAAGAAAGCAGTCGCTTTATTGATAAATAAAAATAATAGATAAGAAAAAAGGGGAAAATTAGCAAACAGGTTACCTGTGTTACGATCGATCGATACGAAAAAGAATAATGCCGAAAGGTGGCGTCGGCGCAAACCAATACTCGTTAGAAAACTGCTAGTTGACAGTTCAATGGTGTAACAATAAGGAGTAGGCAGTTTTCTAACGAGTATGCAAAATCAAACACAATGAAATTAGAACGACAAAAAAGAGGGGCATTTCCAAACAATGCAAATAAATTAATTTAATATTTCTTGCGTAAACACTATGTTTAGTTCAAATTATGAATAAACAAATATGCGTTGTGTCCCGTGTTTTTGTTCTCTTCGATCATTTGCTCAAACGTATTCAAAACAAAGACAATGAGGACGATTTGGTTACCTAACACTCGGTTGTTTGGAATTACACTACTACTTATCTCAATCGAGTGCTGATTACATGCCAAAACATATATGCCTACTTTTTATATCTGTATGTATTCAGCTCAATGTTATAAACATTTGCTCTTTTCCAGAACCTGCAATAATTTACAACTTTTCCAAGTTTTTTTTTTTTTCTACATTGTCCATTTAGCATTTTAATGTTAAATAACTATTGTAAGTTTCGTTTCAAACACAAATATAAACTCAATAACTCAGATGAGACATTTTTTTATTTGAACGGAATATGACACAGAGGACAATAGATCTTCTTTTATTGATTTTATGTTGTTTTTGAATATTTCTAATGATCGAGTTACAGAAAATGCAGAGATGGAAATGCTTATTTGAAATGCATTTACCTTCTCAATTCCACCATATAAACCTCATACAAGTGGGATGAAAGTAAACTGTAATCACGTAACCAACTGGACAGTGGAATAAATACTCCGTGTTCCACTCATTTTTCAAGATTTTTTCTCGAATTAAAAACTGGGGAAAATGGAAAATAAACAACATAACTAGTTGCATTTGGTATTATTAACATCGAAGAAACAATAATCTAGATTCGGAGTGGTTTTTCATTGATTTCATAAGCTTACCCTACCTTGTAAATTATTGTACCATGGCATTATGTATGCAAAAATTGATGTTAATTAGGAGAATAGATACTTATAAAAAATGTTGGTCAATAATATTCAACCAAATTAGCTGAAACTTGATATTTGAGTATGTCGGTATGTCCTTTCTCCTTTTTCGTTGATCAACATAGTAATGGAGGGTATAAAAAGTTAGGCTTTTGTGCTTTACAGCGTTTGCCTAAAATTCGACGCCTCGTACAATCCAAATACGCCAGGTCCATATCATTATACAAGCCATAAAAAACCAATACTAACAAATCGAAATTAACGCTGCTAAATAAAAATTTCAAGAAGATGACTTGAATTATGAACTAAAATGCAGAAAAAAGAGCAACTGTATTTTCTTCAAAAGTCAAAAAGTAAAGTACTCACAAAGAACTCCTTGTGTAGAATTTCAGGTAATTCCATTGATAAATGTGGTTAAAATTATGGATATTTCGAATATCGGGAGGCCCTGTTATATGGGGGCTACACGGAGACGTGGACCTGCATAGGTAGTTTTTTGTCAAAGGCTTTAATATCAACTACGAATAATTAATAATGTCGCTTAAATCATCAAAATACCGAATATCGGGAGGTACCGTTATATGGGTGCTAAACGAAGACGTGGACCTCAATGTGCAATTTTGTGTTATATGCTGTAGAACCTATTGCGAACTTCAAATGCGAAAGATAGCGTGTTTACAACAGACGGACATCCATAAATCAATTTAGAATACGCTGATCCAGAATATACATACTTTGTGGAGTCTAACAGGAGTATTTCGAGGAGTTACAAACGGAATGACAAACCTTATATACCCTCCATAGTATGGTGGAGGTTATAGAAAACAGACTCGTCTTTCGTATGAAGTCTCTTTATTATTTTAGTATGTAACTTTTCATTCGCGTCTTAATAAAAGTGTGTGCTAAGATTTTATATATTTTCTTTCATAATTACTTTTTTCCTGACAAATAATATATTCACATATTTTTTGACGTTCGGGAAGTAATAATTGTATAGAAAAAGTTCCGTCGGATAAATTGTAATAGCCATTTAAAGTGAAGCCACAAAGAAAGTGAAAACCGTATTCTTATACTATATAAGTAATTCTGAAAGTTTTCGGAGGATAGCCTGATTGTGAAATATAACGAGGCCTTTTAATTTTTAGATGAACTATGTATTGCACCCGAAAGTCAATGAAATTTTGAAGGTAAGTAATTTAATTTACATACATTGATCTTGGAACGAGATGAGTTTACACCCGACCCCCCAATTTTTTGTAAGTGTTTTTTCCCAATAGCCGTGGTTAAAATATATATTTTTGTGATAAAAAGGGGATCAACGCCCTGTTAATTTTGTAAATATTGTAATATTTCAGCCACACACGTATAAAATAATAGATATAAAATACAAGTGTTGAGCTCTTTAATACATATTCGTGAATTAAATGAGTAACAACATTAGGTGTAGTCCAGCATAATTAATAAATAAATTCCAGAGAATTCTGCTTTTGAGTTTTATATGTATCATTTTATATATGCATGGAACAGTGCAAACTCGATGAAGTTTTAATCGATTTTTGACATTTTTCATGCAATTTCTGTACTCCAAACTACAAGAATAGACAAATTTAAGCTAGCCATTATGATTGCTTTGGAAAAAGAGAGATAGCCATATACGTAAAGTTGTGAAGTAAAAACTTAACGGTTTAAGACAAATCCCGTTACTATTTGGCGTCATTCTATTTAAAGTACTGTTATGTACTGTTATTTTTACAAAAGGAGCAAGAGCTAGTGTTAAAAGACGAAATTTTAAATTTTGCTTTAGAATTTGGCAATACACATATATTTCTTTAGCTTAGAATAACTAATTAAATTTTTTAGTACACCCCACTTCAGCAACACCATGTTTACCTTGGTAAAATTTGTCGACGAACATATGTATGCAATTAACTCAAAAACCATTCAACAGATATCCGAAACGGATTGCACAGTAAAATATAAAGGTGCATCCTATTTGGCTCAAATTATCTTAGTGTGGTAAGTGGTATATATTTATATATTTATTTAATGCATTTCTTTAGATGACAGGGATCATCTGTGTAACGTAAAGGAAAAAATCTTCGAGCTAGAAGTTGGCTGGAAAGAAAATTGACTTAATCAAAGTTTTGCAAACGTCAAATTAAATTCCATATTTTTAAAGTTCTGAAAATCTTTAACGATTATCGAAATACGTGGTTTATATAGGTTATTTTTTTTAAGCTAGATAGAACTTTAAATTGTAAAAAGTAACACAAAAAATTAGCTCGAAAAAGGGGCCGAAAATTGGACGTCTAGAACGCACTTTGTCAAGAACATCCGCGGTGCCCATATGCCAGAAATCATTTTCATATGTTAATGTCACTTATTCATGTTTCGAATAAAAAAAATTGATTAAATTGATTATTTTTTACAATTTCAAGTTCTATCGGGCTTATAAAACACCCTTTATATATTCTCTATGGCCAATACAAATAGACACATCATTTGGACCCAAGTCTCCAAAAAGTCTAGAAGTGTACATCAAAGAACATTGACTTAGCCAAAAATTTCAAATTTCCCTTTGTTCGCACTTCCCAAAAAGGTATGGACGTTGGCCCGAAAAAAAAATTGACTTATTTAAAATTATGAACGTTTAATGTAAAATGCCATATTTTATGTAGTTCTGAAAAATGTTATTGATTGTGGAAATGCATGGTCTAGAACCATATTTGATGGCCACTTTGCGCTACCAAAAAGACAGAAAGGTACGCCAAACGCATTTCAATGCAATATTGTTGGAGATCTTACTATATTTCGAGAATAACTGATTACACTGTCTAGATCCATTTTCAAAGGCTAGTCCGAATATGCATATCATTTGGATACACTTTCAAAAAGTCTGGAAAATGGCTCGAAAGAAAATTATCTTAGTCAAAAATTTTTAATACTTAAATTTAAATACCATATTATATTTAGTTCCGAAAACCGTTATAGACTATCGAAAGACACGGTCTAAATCTATTTTACATGGCCAATTCGAATATGCATACCATATGGACGCACACGTTCAAAAGGTCGTGAACTTTTTCCATACCCGAATTAAAATGCCAAATTTTTTCAAGATCTGAAAGTATTTGGGGATTAACGGAATAGATTGTCGAGATCTATTTTCAATAGCCAATCCGAATATGCTTACCGTTTAAAGGAAGCCTCCAAAAAATCGGAAAGTAGACACCAACGAAAATTGACTTTACCAAAATTTTTAATACTTGAATTTAGATGCCATAATTTTCGAGATCAAAATGTATTCAGAGACTAAAGAAAATCACCTTTTAGATCTATTTTTTATAGCCAGTCCGATTATGTATACCGCTAAGAAGCACGACTTCAAAAATTCGGAAAAATGGCCTGAAAGGAAATTGAGTTAGTCAAGTCAATTTTTTGGTGGCCACTTCCTAATTTTGGTACAGATATTTGGATTGGCCATCAAAAATGGATCTTGATCATGTATTCCATTAATATTAAATATTTTCAGATCTCGAAAAATAAGGCATTTACATTCAAGGATTCAAAATGTTTACGGCTTCAATTCCCTTTGGTGTCCACTTTCCGTATTTTTTAAGGTGTTCGTCGAAACGTGTAGTGGACGATTTTAGGAGCATGCCCTCCTAACATCCATTTCGTAAATCCAACTATACGAAAAGTATATTTACTTAATTCTCTTTTGATATGCATTTTAAGATAGAATATTTTTCAATTTTCAATAAACTCCTTCACAATATTCCATGTCTTTCAAATGTCCTATGAAATTCCAGTTTTCTATTTTTTCCTTCTTGGTTTAGTTATTAGTATTGAGATTCCTTTAGGCATATGCAAATCATATCATTGTCACGCCTTCTTTTAATAAAATGCTGCTTACTCACCAGTCTTTAAAAAAATCAAAAAAATATTGTCTTCTCCTAATTACTACGCTCTGGAAATAGCAATTTTAGACATAAATGGATTCATATATCTTTTGCATTTTACTGATTCTACAATTTACACTTACTTTCTCGTTTTTGTTTTGATCAGTGAGGTCAGTCGATAACTTGCAAGGTTTCAAAGAGACAAGTATCGGATGGACTGTACAGTACCTCTTGACAACTGACGTACCCTGGAAAAAAAGTCTATATTGTACTTAAAAAAAAACCCCTTCATCTACAAGGTGGAAATCGTAATTTATCTTGTTCCAGACCCTAGCAATCTTAAAAATATATATATTTTTTTCTCAACAAGTTTTTATTTGACAAACCCAAATTAAACAGCGACCTCTGAACTCTTACAACATAGTATATTTCGATATCAACAACAATCGTTCCAGCAGATTTGACATTCTGCTTTGGACCCCACTCACTTCACTCGAAATAAGGTAAAGTAAAGGTAAAGTCCTTTCGTTTTGAACCTCGCAGAAGTTAACATCAACTTTTAACGAAAAATATAAATCCACATTTTCAAAGCCATCATTTATATGAGAATAAAATATTATCAATAGTCTGTATAAACTAGTCCCTTTCTTTTGATTTTTATCCATATTTTAATACAAATATACACTTCAGATTGATTTATCACGTTCCTAAACTCGCAATACTGATATCCAACAGAAGTTTCACAAACGGTGGAAAATTTCTGAAATTCCTGGAATAATTTTTGCAGCCATATTCAGCTATACCCCACCATACCATTAGCCTTGCTGTTCATTTTAAGTGAAATTTTCCAAATAGGTGCGAAAAATCCAGCATAGACACTGAAGGCTACGCAAAAGGCTAACCAGTAAAAATAACTGCTTCAATTCCCTCCGCCACTAAGCAACAGGAGAGCTCGAGTACTAAATATTGGACGAAACCATCTTTGTTCCAGATAAATCAACACCTAGAATTTGGACCCGTAACTGCCTTTCTATTCAAGGCACAATACGAAAGACTACGCATTATTTTCATCCGCAAGCCACATTCAATTGCCAGCAAAACAGATACCTTAACCGGATTATTCTATGTAAAATGAAATATAGACCTCTACAATTGCATCAGTTTTTTTAAATCTGCAAGTTTATCTGGAAAGCTTAATTCTTCTACTTGGTCATATTGTTCTAAACTATTCAAGGAAAGGAAATATTTCCACGGAAAAATCGCATGTTTCTATAAAAATTTACAAAAAAAAAAAAATTATTACCCACCGTAGTCAAAAAACAGAATACTTGGACAAAAAGTACCAAAATAATGTCTGTGCTCTAAAACAACTATCAGATCTAAAGGCAACTTTTAATCTCGGCTTAACAGCATTTTGCATGTTTTCAGTAATACTTTTTTAACACTTATTTCATATTTTAAAACTAAATTTAAATCTATGTACACAATAATATTCTACTTATTTAAGTGAGGGTTCGTTCCCCCAACAAAAATATCTAAAACCTTTTACTATAAACGTTAGGAAACAAAAAAAAAAAAAAAAAAAAAAAAAAGTACATTTCAACAACAGGCATCGACTTATATAATAAATTTCAGTGTACAATTTTGGTATTATTCTTTGGGGGTTTTATTTATTATTTTAAATTCATTTTTAATACTTTACAATTTTCGATATACATTTTTTTCAATAACGTAACTAAACCGAGGAGTCTAAAATAAGGACGTAATGGAAACATGATTTGGTTTCGAGAAGGACAAGAACCCCGACTGAAGCTAGGGAATAAAATGCTCCCGCCGTCCTACCTCACTCCAATATCCAGAATGCCTCGATTATTTAAAACTTTGTATTCTACGAATTCAGTTCGTGGCCATTACAGAATTTGGCGCCAAAAGTGGGGCCGAAAAAGGTAACAACCTTGTCCTTTTAGCTCTAACTTTTTTCTTCACCTCTAGAGTTCTTTTTCGTGAGACGTTTAAAGGTCCTCTTATATCGGAAAATTCGATTGAGAATAGTTTTCAGGACGCAACTGGATACTCAGCGATTGGAATTAACTCAAATTAAGCCGACCGTTAAGATCCAGAAAGCCTTTTCAGGATCGTTTAGAACGTTATATTTGAACATTTATCTCTCATAAAGTGTTGTATACATTTAACATTTATTAGATAGTCGTTGACTTAGATACCATCACCTGAGGGGTTTTCGGAACTTCATTTGATTGCTCGTGCCATCAAATGACCAAAGGTCAGCAATAGTAAGAACTAGGAATAGAGGATTCTTTTAGATGGTGTCTCCGAATAGTTAAGAATATCAAATGTATCCATCACTCCATAGTCCAGTTTTGATAATTTAATTGGTCGATGCACTCTTACTCTATTATCCCCATTTATTTGCAAGAACGTCAGTATTTTTCATTGCATTGTTAAAAGCATATAAAACAATTTCCGTTGATTATATTCCGCTAGTTTGTTTCTATTGTTTTCTTACTTTGTAACAAAGACATTTTGATTTTTTTTTTAAGGAAAACAACAATTTAATAGGTTTGTACATTTTCACCATCTTTTCGGTGGTCTAAATGGATAAATCAAAATTTCGTAAATCCCCAATAGTAATATCATTATTTTTGAGTCGTCATTCAGAGTTGAGTATAATTCCATAACGACTTTGAAATAATGGCAGAGTCTTCTCGGTCACCTCCATTAGAGGAACCTAGTGCAGTTGCCACCACGGCTAATTATTCCACGGTTTGTCAGATATGTAACGAAGTCATGGATGAGGGCCAAGATTGCCTCGTAATTAGTGTATGTTCTCATGGCATTGCATAGCAACGTATTTAGCCTCTTAAAAAATTAAAGCCTGGCAGAATTTTTGGAGTAAGGAGACACACCATCGCCCATCCAATCCATTGAGGGAGGCGCAGAATTGCCGTCACTGCTACACCAGCGTGACTTGGTATCTTCCCTATAGACGTTACTATTAACTCCGGACAGACAGACGGACGACGAAGCAACATAATTAAATTCCGCGGTTTTCCTGAAAAGAAAAGTAAAATTTTTAGAGAAGAAGGGGTAAACAAAAGAAGTTTGATTTAAGATTTACTCGCCTGGTGTTGCAGTGCAGGATCCCTCGTTGAGTATCGTTTGGTATCCACTTTTTTCTCGTCGATTGTTTTTGTGGTGTCGACCTACTGCCTTCTGTTTATCCTGGCCTGGAATTGGAAAATAAATTATAATTTTTTTTAATCTTGAACCGGGAATGTAGTTATAAAGCTAATCTTCATACACTAATATGACTAATACTTACTCCTTGGGAAGAACCTTGTCCATTAGCTGCCATCAGTGGTCCTAGCTCTTGATACCCGCCATCGAACCCTGAAAAGGAAAAAGAAGGAGAAGTAGCTTAGATTTGGAATTAAATTCTTTTCTTTTTGAATTGATAATTACGTTTCCTGCTTCTTTTCATTAATTGGTATTAAGGTAAGGATATCTGACTACAATGGATTTAATAAAATTGTATACCTCCAAATGAAAATGATGTCGTTGGCTTAAGGCCATTAAGGTGGTAGGGATGGTATAAACGGAGGTAAGTGAAGGGCAAATTTGGGACGTCTGGGAGTAGCGACGTCATGGTGAGAGGTGTTCTCGGTGGGAGGGCTATCTCTTAGTCGGACAGCCGCCAAGAGAGCTGTCTCCGGAGATAGAATTAGGTTAAGGCGAGTTTGAGATTGAGTTTTTTTTGGTAGGCAAGTGTAGTTTTTTTCTCTTTTGGCATGTTTCAGGCTTCTTTTAATATTCCCCTTTTAGATATTCGTGCAAGCCCGGTTTGATATATTTTTTTTGTTCAACCGAAAAGGTCTTCAAGTGGCAAGAACCACCCCTCACCCGACGAGCCACAGCCGCGCTAAACGCCAGCATACCGGCAACGTCACTTAAAGCCCAATATTGCAATTTTTCGTCATCCTCGGAAAACGGTCAGTACAAAATGGCGCCCAGAACGTGGGGCCTGAAACATGTCGTTAGTTTTTAGTGATAGTGTATAAATGTGTTTTCCGTACATCTTCAATGAGACCCGTTTAGGTTACATTAAGAGTCCTTGGCGCGAGACTTCGTCGAAGACTCCAGAGGACATCATTTATTTTTCAAAAACAAATATGAAACTTGTTCCTTTCTAGTGGCTTATTCGTTCTAATTTGCATTAACGTCTAATAGCACTAGCATTATTAATTTTGTTTCATATTTATCTACAGTTAAAATTTTAGATAACAACTTCGTCTGGACGAACAGTTCTCATTTGTGGAGGCCCGGTCATGCAGCCTATAAAATGGCAGGTGACGCGCTGCTACACGAATGTGAATTGTTAGTCTCAATTGAATTTGTAGGTTTAGGTTAGTAGTATGTCCTTTGTTATGCAATCTCAGTACCCGGAATTAGGTAGGGGACCGGAGACATACCTGAGTTTCCATTGGCCCTGCGACAATCTTGGTTTTTGACCAGGGGCCGTATTGTCATGGAATTTCTTAGGAAGGTCTGGGGAAAGCCGCCTATTCCATATTCCAATTAAATTCTTCATTTTTTTCCAGTAGAACTCACCGAAACCCTGTAGAAAATATTTTAAAACAGTTTAAAATTGGTATTCCTTTAGAAACAGTATATTTGACCTTCACTTACCTTTAAATTTACCTTTTATCCCACCACCTGCCTTTGGTATTTATTTATTATTTCAGTCAAATTCGGCTTGCAGTGTGTTAAAAATTAAATTGAATTACATTTTATGAAATTGGAAATTAAGTTTAATAAATTTGAAACTGGTACTTTAAGTTCTATAAGTATTTTTCAAACTCAAGGTATTGCCTGAATTCCATAGAAATACCTTGAAGTTTTGTTTTCATTTGAGTGAAGTTTTTGGCACAAGTTTATTTTTTTTTAGTTTTGAAGAATTTGGTTTTAGAAGTGGCTGGGAAACAACAGAGTGGAATATGCCCAGCACTAGGTCTACAAATAGGGACTCAACTGACAGGCCAATTTTAGGCCAGAATAGTGTAGTCGCCAGTACGGTTGTCACGGCCGCTCCTACTGTTTCAGCTACTACTTATACTCGAAGTGTCCCGATAACGACGCATACGGTGTCAACTACAACGCCTGGACCAATGCCTACTAGTTCTTCTACAGCACCTCCAATACCGTCAGTTTTGCAAGACGCCGCAAATTCTTTCAACACGTCGTTCTGGTCACATGGAAGTGTCCATTCCGCGAATTACAGCGTGTTGACTGGATTGCAACAGCCAGCTTTAGCACCCGGTGTGCCCACGGGTCAGCCAGCAGTCAGTACCGGAGTACTAGAAATTATTAACACTGCAGTCGGCTTAGTCGAATTGCGCGAGGGAGTACGGGGTCTACCAGGAGTTCCTAATGTCATACCATCATATCGGCCACATCTAGCAGGTTATACAGCACCAAATTATGCCCAAGGGCAGATACCCAGCCAAGCATCCATTCCCAGTGCCTTAGCAGCTGGTCAAGTAACACAACCATCACCACAACCTAATTTATCGGAACCAACACCAGTACAAAGACCACAGTGTGGACCCCACGAATTTGCTGCATATAGCCACCACTTTTTAACAACATGGAGTTTCCGCCCGAAGGAGGCAATCCATATGGTTTTCGTCCACCACCCAGTTTTTACTCTGAGTCCAGCGGACGGTTAAATTTGGACAAGTGGGGTATCCGTTTCGATGGCACCGAGAAGACAATGAATGTCCAAGAATTCATATTTCGTGTTGGACAGTTGAAGAGGGATTTCAATTGCCCGGAAGACGATTTCTTGACGAAGTTCCACCAGCTTCTAGACAAGCCAGCCGTGGATTGGTATTGGAACCAAAGAAAATTTGTCAATTTTCGTTCTTGGAGCGAGCTTGAGACGGCGCTTTTGAACCAGTACCAGCAGTATGAGAATGAGTTCCAAATACAAATGCAAATTTTGAACAGACGGCAACTACCTCATGAGACGTTCGACGATTTTTATAATTCCGTGCTGAACCTTCGGACCCAGCAGAAAACGCCTTATCAAGAGCACGACATGGTAGAGATAATGTGGGGTAACTTAAAGTCATCTTTAGCCCAAATGATTTTCTCAGCCCAGATAAGGAGTCTAGGAGAATTTTATCGCCAAGTTAAGAGGGCAGAAAACTTGATATGGAGCCAGAGGCAACATCAGCAGCGATATAACGTTCCTCAGAGGGTACATGAGCTTGATTGGCAGCAAGAAGAAGTCATACCACAAGAGATGGAAGTAGATGCGATTAGTACACCGGCGAAATATAAGTGTTGGAATTGCGGAGTGTGGGACACAGTTGGATAGATTGTAGGGAGAAACGCAAGTTGTTTTGCTACAAGTGTGGACAGGAGAATGTAACAGTTTTAGATTGTCCGAAATGTCAGGGAAACAAGTATAGGGGCCCTCCTCCAACGGGGCAGGTGAGGTGAACCCCGGTTTAGCCCCAGATAAATCAAATAATTATAGCCTTAGTTATAAGATAGTGGTATTGAAGAACATGAATTTAGAGAAACTGAAGTCAGAAGCAGTAAAGAATTTGAGGGAGATTAAACCACTCCACATTAGAATTAAGAAATATACTGAGGCTAAAGAACGGATTTTTGGAGAGGTAGTCCACATCGAATCTTTGCAAAAGTGGCTGCAATGGTCAATTTCAATAAGCAGCACAAACCTATCAATTTCTATCTAGTGCCTTCTCTGAATCGTGAACTTTTTCTAGGAGTCGATTTTATGCGTAGTTTTCACCTCTTTGCTCAGATTGACGGGTTTTCCTCCATCAGGTGAGCCTCTGCAACTCCGGTGAAGGATCGACATTATCCGGTGTCCCCGCCTGTGCAAAAGCTCATGTATGCGGAATTGGATAGGATGCTTGGCCTGGGGGTAATTGAGAAGAGCGAAAGTTCATGGAGTCACCCCGTTACGTTAGTCAGAAGGGGTGAGAAAAATCGGTTATGTTTGGATGCTCGCAAACTTAATACACTTACGGTCAAAGATGCCTATCCATTGCCGCATATAGAGGGTTTGCTCAGTCGGTTGGGAGACACATATTTTATATCCGGTGTCGACCTCAAGGACGCGTTTTGGCAAATACCCTTGGACCCGCCTAGTAGAGAGAAAACTGCATTCACAGTGCCCGGAAGACCACTTTTTATGGTCATGCCTTTTGGTCTGTTTAATGCGGCCCAAAGGTTATGCCGTTTAATGGATAAAGTGATCCCTAGTGCAATACGAGATAGAGTTTTTGTCTACCTAGATGATCTTTTGGTAGTTTCGCCTGATTTTGATACACACCTACGGTTGTTAGAGCAAGTAGCCGATTGTTTGGCGAGAGCAGGGCTCACCATCAATGTATCCAAGTCGAACTTCTGCTTTAAAGAGCTTAGATATTTGGGATACATTGTTGGTGGTGGCAAACTGAAGACTCATCAGGCGAAGGTGGAAACTATAGTAAAATTCGCATATCCGAAAACCATAAAACAGGTGAGAAGTTTTATGGGTACCGCAGGGTGGTATAGAAGGTTTATAGCCGACTTTGCCACCATTGCGGCTCCCATCTTCGAGACACATTAAAAAAAGGAAAAAGATTCAGTTTCACGGAAGAGGCCAGGGTAGCATTTGATAAGTTGAAGTTTGGAACCACTGAAGTAATTGTCTCCGATAATGGAAAACAATTTGTCAGTAAAGAATTTTTAGACATGGTTAAGCTTTTTAGAATAAATCATACCAAGGCCGCTTTTCACTCTCCTCAAGCGAATGCCTCGGAGAGAGTAAATCAATCAATTTTTTCAGCAATTCGGGCATATTTCTAAAGATCGCCGAGAATGGGACCAGAATCTCTCAGAGATAGAATGTTCTCTGCGATCTTCGGTCCATAGTTCCATCGGAACTACTCCTTATTTTGCGCTCTTTGGAGTCAATATGATTAACCATGCCAGCCTTTATAAATTAGCCAGGAAACTCAAACTCCTTAATGACCCCGAAACGATTCTTATTCCGAACTCGGTAAAACTAAATCTAATTGGGGAAAAGATTAGAAATAGTCTGCACCAGGCATTCTTGAAAAATTAAAAATCTTAGAAGTCGCCAAGTCAAGTTCGTACCAGGGCAAGAAGTGTTTCGTAGGAGTTTCAGGCAAAGTGATTTTAAAAAGTATTATAATGCTAAACTTGACAAGAATTTTTTCAATTGTCGCATTAGTAAGCCCGTAGGGAGATGCCTTTATGAAGTAGAAGATCTTAAAGGGCACCCCATTGGCATTTTTCACGAAAAGGATTTAAAGCAATAAATACTTAAATTGTGGTACATTTAATTTTTTGTTATTTTTAGGCCGTAATTCATAAGGTATGAATTATCATATTTCAGCGTCTGCATATTTATAGCCACTGAACTCCAAGCGTATATAGCAGATTTGTCTTTAGTTTTTTTTTATCAAACTGAGATCAGTTTAGATATTATAAAGTTTTAACAATAAGTTGGCGGTTATCAACGATCAACCTCAATAAGCGAAAAGGCAGTAAATAGCATTTGCAACATGTAGATAGCGATAATCAAAATGAAGTGCTTAATTCTAACTTAACTTAAATTTAATTTTCCAAGACTCACCTGAATTTCCCAAGAATTACGGAAGATCAATTTGAGTATAGTTGATAGTAGTACCTGAATTAAAAAAAAAATTATTAGCATTATGCAAGAGGTAATAATAAAAGGACTAACCTGAATTAATACTTACGCAATGTCCTCGATGAGTTACATTTCTATACAAGCTGTAGGACAGCGTTTTAAGCATAAGTTGGGTCCATGAGTGTTGTGGGTATAGGGTGAACCAAATATCTCCGAGTTTTGGTCCATAAAGTGAAAGGAAGAGAAAATATGAATTAGCAAAAATAATATATAAAAGAATATAATAACAATAATATAGATGTAAAAGGCATAGACTGCAATGCAGTATTAAGCCATACATACAAATGTGTTAGGTTGCTTAAAATTTATTATAGAAATATGTGAGTAATAGTAATTTTTATGGTAAAGAATTTGATAAATTCCTGATTTCTTTTAGAGCAAATTACCAAAAACTAGGGGAAATTAAAAGTAATAAAAAAACATATCTTACGTTTATTTCTGAAGATCCAACGGCAGTTCCTCTATAGTTTCGGCTAGAATGTAGAATGATGACCAGTTCGGCATCCCGTTTATTTTCCTACTATTCGGATTGGCGTCCAGTCTTCTAGACTATAGCAGCTGATGTCAGAAGTCCCAAGCCAGAACATGAATTTAAGCTCCCCGGGTTTACTGACTTTAACTCTATGTCTACGACTTCTGAACGAGTCACATTGTGACTGTCCTTGGCCATTTGTGCTTCCGCAATCACAAATCTGTAAAGATAAAAACAAAATAATATTAGTTCGTTGTTCAAATATTAAGCATTTATTTAAATTCAGAAATGTAACCTGGAATTAGGAAAAAGTATAATTAAATGTGTTCTTAATTGCGCCGAATATGTCCATCCGATTTTATGATATCTTTATTTTTATTTTAATCTTCAGTTTAAATCTTATATTTTACATTTTAAATTCGCAGATATTTATTTTCCATAAAAGGATCGTTAATTCACAGTACTTCACAGTTTATCTCGCATTTGTGTTATTTTTTTCACATTAAGTTCTTAATTTAATTTGCAAAAATCCTTTATCTTGCAAAAATTACTTTTATTTCGAACATTTCTCTTTACATTGGTTACTTTGTTATGTCCGTCCGATCAATTCAAGTTGATAACAGTTTCAACTATAATAATTTATCATAAAATATTTTGTAAATTTCACCATATTTTCACTTAGCTTTTTTATTTATCGACTCGTTTACAATTTGCATTAGATACAAAATCGCTTTAATTCTTTTATTTTGATTCCAATTTTGTTTATTTTCACTTTCACTGTATTTCTCCAAAATTATCCATTCTTTTATGTTTTCACTTCATTACTTTCATTTCTTCATTTCACTCTCTTTTATTCTTTTTCTTCGAAAATCATAATAGTAGTTTTTCGAAGTTCAATATTTCCGCCAAAATCACGTTTCACTGAATGGTTGCAGTTTGAATGCAATTTTTCTCAATCACCACATATCACTCACACACACACTTGATAGAAGTCATTCTATTTTTTTTTATTAGACAATTAATTCCATTAAATTCATAAAATTTAGTTTGTAAATGCCACTTTGTTACGATATTTAATAGTTTCCGTACTATTTTTTTGATATCTTCATTGTTTTCTTCGATTCGTTGGGATTAATTTTATTGCAAATATTTGCATTGTAATTTTGGCACATACACCCGCACTGTATGCAACCAGTTCATTCTTTTTTTTTTTTGGCACTTTAAACAATTTTCACTTTAATTAAACACACTAAATTCGCAAACGTGACTTTCACTTATTGATTTTTAATTATTTTATTATTTTCTTTAGTTTTTTCCACTTTTCTGTAAATCCGAATTCATGTCCGTCCGTGCTCCATGCCGCCAAAAATATTGCAATAGACTCGTACTCCATTTGTTTTCATTGATAAACATCAATTCCATTCATTGGCAGCTGGAATTACACCAAATGATTGCGTCTGGTGCATGGCGTATTTCTTATACCAGGTTAAGACGACGTTCGAGCGTGTCGTATTTGGGTTTTTACACTGTAGTAAATAAAACATTTCAGAATTGCAATTCTAATGTGGAAAATTGGAAAATGAGTGTTAGGGATGCCAAATCACGATTATTAGGGATGCCAAGTTTAGATATTTTTCTTAAATGCCCAACTAGAAACTTTAATTTTTTTTGAATTCCTGTTACGAATGTCGCACTTTTTCCCCCTATCCTTTAATAAGAACATCGGCAGGATAGTTGGTTTTGTGAGTGCGCCTCAAAATGGGTTAACCATTGTGATAAGAAGAAGAATGTTGGCATTCAATGGGACACTTAAACAGCTGATTTTTCTCGTATAACAGTTGACGAAAAGTCATGTAGCAGGGAAAGAACATAGAATTTGAAAAAATAAGATGACAAAAAGAAAGTTCCTGCGGAAAATTAGGAAGAAAATCGGCCTTTTTTATCTCATCAGCGAAGAAGATTGAATGCTCCTAGCGAAGAAAAACACCCGGCATTTTTGGCGATAAATTCCTTAAGTTAAAAGGAATAGCATTTATTTATTTGATTTGTTCAACAAAATAAATAAAAATAATTCAAATACCAACATTTTTTAAGCTAAAAGGCTTTAAACAATCCTAACACATAATATAAAATTAAAAAAGCTAAAATGTGAACATTTAAGAACTAAACTTTAAAGTATACTTAAGAATTAATCGAAAACTAAATAAACATCTTAAAGTTCGACAAAATTTTAAACAAAAAAAAAAAAAAAAAAAAAAAGATTTAAGACTGAATTAAGTTTAAAACAAAACGAAACTGAATTAAGTTTAAAACAAAACTTAATAAATACAAAAAAAAATAAGAAAAATCTTAAAAAATTAAAGCCTGGCAGAATTTTTGGAGTAAAGAGCCACACCATCGCCCATCCAATCCATTGAGGGAGGCGCAGATTTGCCGTCACTGCTACACCAGCGTGACTTGGTATCTTCCCTATAGACGTTACTATTAACTCCGGACAGACAGACGGACGACGAACAACATAATTAAATTCCGCGGTTTTCCTGAAAAGAAAAGTAAAATTTTAGAGAAGAAGGGGTAAACAAAAGAAGTTTGATTTAAGATTTACTCGCCTGGTGTTGCAGTGCAGGATCCCTCGTTGAGTTGAGCTCATTTTGAGGTTAGGTATCCACTTTTTTGTCGTCGATTGTTTTTGTGGTGTCGACCTACTGCCTTTTGTTTGTCCTGGCCTGGTATTGGAAAATAAACTATCATTTTTGAAACAAAGATAAATTAGTATTTTTCTAAATATAATTTATGCTTTATTGTGACTCTTTCTTTTCAAACAACAAAATTACTTTCAATAATTGGGGTGGCGACAGAGGCCGTGTGCTTTCGCTTTCGTTTCTAAAAGACAAGTGAACGCAGAGGTTCTAAGTGATCGCTGAGGATCCCTTGTCTATTTCTAATACATATGCAAACACAGACAAGTGAACGCAGAGGTTCTGAGTGACCGCTGAGGGTCCCATGTCTGTATATTATTACAACTACAACTACTTCCAATGAGAGCAAGGTGAGCCTACCGCCAACAACCAATACCCAGCGGCGATCCGCTCACTACGGTATCCGCCAAGGGAATTGTAGAGGAGGTGCCAGTGTGCCAATCAGCATCCGTGATTGACGAGTATTGGAAAGTTGTGGTGGAACGTATCGAACTTATACATTTCGGCCCCCTTGCTAGAACTACGAGCCTAGCACTTAATATCAATTTATAATAAGTTAGGAAGGAACGTAAATTCAGATTCCTAAGTGAGCTATAGTTGCAGATTTTCGAATTTTATCATAGCGACTTGACGAATTACCGGTAGATTCGGTCTACAATTTCAATCTTTAGTGCATGCGATATTTTTAAATTTTAAGCGATATACATTATTTCAATAAATGGTCGACTTCAATTTTTGGTGCGAGATTATGTAACGGTCGCGGGAGGTACTGAACCGGTGAAAATGTACCCGAAAATAGACTTTTGGGCCAGCAACGAATCCAAAAAAATTTGGGGTGGTTCAGCTTCGAGTATCTTAGGATATAGGTCAGCGCCAAGCAGCAAATCTATTGGGCTATTATCGAAAGAATCCGCTAAATCAAGATTAGGAATTCGAGTCTTTAAATTACAAAAAGATTGTGACGAGAACAACTTCCCCTTGATTTTAGGCAACACAAACGCTTTTGTCTCCACAATTCTAGATGCGTTTCTAGGAGAAGACAACTTAAGAGAACAGACTTCTCTCGGCGATGTAGAACTTGTCAAAGAACAAGTTGAAATACCAAGTGCATTTTTAAGTTTCTTACTTATAATAGATGCCTTTGAAGACGGGTCTATTATAGCACGAGCAGTATAACTTTTCCCATTGTGAACAATATTTACTACTGCAGTTCCCAAGAGCACGTGATCTTCAATGGTGTTGGGAGACTGGTCATTCGAATTATTTTTTGCAGAGAGTGGGTGCGTTTCCGAGGGCTTAAGATCTCGAATTTTGACCTTCGTAAAAGCCGGAGGGTTCTTTAAACCTCGACTTTTGACCTTTGTAAAAGCTGGAGGGGTCTTTAAACCTCGACTTTTGACTTTGGTAAAAGCCGGAGGTAAAGTTTGTTTGTATATCGAATCTCGCAGGTAAAATTCAAGATTCTTAGGATTGGTAGATACTTGTGATTGTTTTGAACAAGGTGATCCAACAAAACTACTAATCTGTGGCCGGTGGAGAAGGCTGTGATGCCTTTGCTTACAAGATTTCCAACTATTTGTACTGTGACAATTTTTAACTATGTGGCCAAGTGAGAGACATTCTTTTTAACAATCAAGAATTTGTCCTCAAACGAAAGTTTTATAAACTTGGGCAGAGTCGAAGACCATGCCTCTGGTTAGGACAAATGGAGCAGGAAGTGTTTAGCCGAGTAGATGGAGCAACACATCTTAGCTCATGTACCAATGACTTTTTAATGACTGAACTGGATGTACGAACATGCTTGGATGTCAACGATCTAGTGGAGGAGCGATGAGGTGAAACACTCTTTGATGATAAGGATTTCTTTGCAGGTCTGGGAAGAGTAACATTCTTTGATAACAATGATTTATTTGAGGCAATAGGAGAAGGGACTATTTTTGACTTTTCTGTGGGCGGATTTTTGTGTATGCTCAGAATACACTGCTAAGTTTGTATTCTCTCTATAAGGAAAGCATCTAAGTCTGGCCAAGAAGGCAACAACGACTTAGTTTTGATGCTTTGCTCCCACAGAGATAAATTAATTTGGGCAAGCGCTGCAAACACATATACACAATAATCGGATCCCACTGATCCGTGGCGACGTCATAGACGGCCATTACAGCGAGGCAACTATTAATTCCATTTTGGACACTTTTCAAACCCGAACAAGTTTCAATTTTTAGTGGAGGAATATCGAACAAGTTTTTGATATGACTGTTCACCACTATGCGCTTATTATCTTGCGCATCTGACAAAGCTTTCCACGCTAAATGCAAACTACTATTCGTGAGTGGAAATGTTGAAACGTTTTCTCGAGCCTCACCGGTGGTCTTCTGCCTAAGATGACAGAGACGTTCAATGTCTGAAAGACGAACTAAAATCACCACCAAAGACTTCGATATCTAGAGGTGCAACATGTAACATTGATTATGGAAGGATGGATTGGATTTGTTATTAGTGGGAGATTTGGAACAAGTATTAACGGGTGGAGAAGCAGACTGCACAGGAGCCGATAAGATAGGTTCGCTCGAAAGCAAGCCTGAAGTTGGTGTCACATTATCATTATTAACTGCAATAGTGGAGTTTTCAGGATGTAAGGTCTGAGGAGCCGCAGCAGGGGAACAATTATCACTTATTGGAGATTTAAGGCGGTCGAAATGCTTTTTTATGGTGGTCAAACACCAATGGTATGCAATAAATGCATTATTGTATTTATCCTCAACAACATCAAAAAGGTCAGCCTGTGCAGTCTCGGATGCCGTGAGGTAGTTTTTACACTCAGTAAAAGTGTTCTGAACTTTTTCCCATAATTCTCGAATTTCAGAAAGTCGAATTTCGAGGCTGTAAATAGTGAACTGTGTGACATCAATTTGTTCAAAATAGTCTACACTCTTCAGAACAATGTCAGCGGCTCTAGTGAAACGTGTGAGCGGAGTGATCGACATTTTGTTTCTAAATGTATGACAAAAAAATACAAACGGTATGCAAAAGGAAGGGAAATGAGAAATTTCCAAAACTAAAACTTCCAAATACTTCAAAAAGTTATAAATATTGTTCAATAGGAGAGAAATTAAGAGAATTTTTTCCTATGTGACAAATGTTACTAAAATTGCTCCAACATCAATAAATTAAGAAAATTAATGATTTGGTTATGCCAATGATAGGTGTTTTTTTTCAAAATATATGACAAATTTCCAAAAATTTACCACCAGTACGATATTTATCCAAAGATAGTGTAAATGTGCTGCAAATTGAGTAGCTGTACAAAATATTTAATGCAAAATTTGGCAATTTTTACAAGATTATGCCGAAAGTAGGGTGTATTCTTCAAAAAAAATACCCAAACCCTACGGAAAATCGCAAATAGTACTAACAACTACAAATGAATTGCCCAAAGAATTGAAGAAAATATCCACAAACGAATACTTTCAACGAATATATTTTGCTGGAATATGTGCAATGAATGCCGAATGTAGGGTGAATTTGTCCAAAATTCCAAAAGCCCTACGTAGAGTTGCAAACGTTAAATAATATTTACAAATTTTGCAAAACTAGCCAAAAAACGATAAATTTTCACAAATATTTGTTGCTAAATGTTTCTGCAAAGAATGCCGAATGTAGGGTGAATTTGTGCAAAAATTCCAAAAACCCTACTACCAATCAAAAATATTTCTTAAAATTATCTAAAAATAATTTCTACAATAAATTACGAAAATTCAGAATTTTTTACTGTTTTACCCCACTGTGCCGACCCAACAACGGATATCGCACAAAGAGGAATAAAACACAAGCGACGTCGCCAGAGAAATGACTATGCGTAAGCAGCCACACAAGAACCGACGCTACAAACGATCCAACAGTGAGAGTTGGAGACCAAAACACTTTGTTGTTATTTTTACTGAATATCAAACCGTCGCTAAAAAGGGCGCGTGGAATGATGAGATATTGTTGTTGCAATTTTTGGCAATGTAAATTCTCAAGTGAGAATTGATCTACGTTAAGAAAACGAAGGTGAATTGCAACAATTGTTGTTGGAGAGGACGACAAATAACCAACCGACAGAGATGTGGACTGTTATTATATGTGTGTTGTTTTTGTAAATTAGAAACAACAAATTCTCACTACAGGGCTCAGCCTTTAGAGGGGAAAAGAAATGTTGGAGTTAGAATTACAGCACAGTTTGGTTGGTGAGGGATGCAAAAACAAATAAACCAAACGACCGAATGTGATGAAATATGTATGTGTGCTGTAATAACAAATGTGGTTATGCAAATTCTTTTTCAACTAAGGCGAGGAAGTAGAGCAGCAACGAGGGGGACACAAAGGGTTCAACGTTTGAAATGAGAGTTAGAAATGGAAAAAATGAACGAAGAAGAGCAAGAGCATCAAATATTTTTGTATGATCAACGCGACGAAGGATGATCAGTACAAAGAAAGCTAATTATTTGCACAACGACAGAACTACTTGTTGTAGGGGAAGGCACCTAATTAACACAAGAAGTGTTAATACGAGTCGACCAACTGACTTGTTCTTAAACGAAAGGCAATTGTATGATCACCGCGATGTTAGATGATCAGTACAACGAGTAATATTTTATGCAAAGACGAGAGTGGACTGTATTTGATATGAAACACGCGCGCAGAGCAATTGCGATTCGACCAAACCGAAACAATTTAAATATTAACAAAGAAACCGCGGGTAGCTCACTTTAAATGGTAATCTGAATTTACGTACCTGTTTCTTAGTATTGATTATAGTGATGAAAGAGAATCCAGTGATTTCTTCATGCAATACAGGGAGCAATGACAAGGGGATGGCTTCTATCCGGCTCGAAGGACCAATGTGGGGGAAAGGCTTCGATAGCGGCAATGACAACGATAACTCCCCAGAGTTATTATGTGATGAGAGGTGTGTAGATGAGAGATTTGGTGAGGTGCGGGTGATTCGCGCGTGTGGTGTAGGATAAAAGAAAGACAAAATCAAGAAATGGAACAAAGATAAATTAGTATTTTTCTAAATATAATTTATGCTTTATTGTGACTCTTTCTTTTCAAACAACAAAATTACTTTCAATAATTGGGGTGGCGACAGAGGCCGTGTGCTTTCGCTTTCGTTTCTAAAAGACAAGTGAACGCAGAGGTTCTAAGTGATCGCTGAGAATCCCTTGTCTATTTCTAATTCATATGCAAATACAGACAAGTGAACGCATAGATTCTGAGTGACCGCTGAGGGTCCCATGTCTGTATATTATTACAACTACAACTACTTCCAATGAGAGCAAGGTGAGCCTACCGTCCGTGATTGATGAGTATTGGAAAGTTGTGGTGGAACGCATCGAACTTATACAGATGGTATAAACGGAGGTAAGTGAAGGGGCAAATTTGGGACGTCTGGGAGTAGCGACGTCATGGTGAGAGGTGTTCTCGGTGGGAGGGCTATCTCTTGGTCGGACAGCCGCCAAGAGAGCTGTTTCTGGGGGATAGAATTAGGTTAAGGTGAGTTTGAGATTGAGTTTTTTTGGTAGGCAAGTGTAGTTTTTTTCTCTTTTAGCATGTTTCAGGCTTCTTTTAATATTCCCCTTTTAGA
>NW_026712300.1:11454340-11476840 GCF_030504385.1 Musca domestica
CTTTTATTTAAATTTGATTAATTACTTTACAACCGCTTTATTCGTCTGCGTAACTAAGACTGCTCGTTTGCAGTCAATCCAATTCCCATCAGAACTCTAAAATGGTTTCATTTGGTATCGTGGGAAACGCACCGATAGGTAAAGGTGTAATTGGACCCGATGCGCGTGCAGTGTTTGGTCAGTGGTTCGATTTGGCGCGTGTAACAGGGAAATGCTGACTTCGCTGATTAAAGTTGGTCGGCAGCATTGACAATGTTCTTAACTCCTCTCTCCTTAAAAATCTGCGTCCCGCAGATCACATGCGTAGGGGGGTTCATAGTTGGTGGCAACAGGACTGTTGGCAAGTTCAATTTCTTTGTAATTTTATACCACAGAATTCCTATGCTGATAACGGCTAATATCAAGATCTTCAAGATTATTTCTTTGAGGACATCCTTCAATACGACGATTTGGTTCAAGGTGTTCTGTCCAATTAGGTCGTTTTTTCTGCCGCTGCTGATCTGGTTAATTAAGTCAACGAGTTCGTTGGTTTTTCGAATTACGTCTCTCGTTGAATTTAGAATGTTTTCGTTGACTTTGTATTGCTCGTTATTATTTCTGATAATGGCATCTTGGCTGCTCAGCACACTATTCCAATCCGTAGCATCTGGGTTTCCGGCTATCCATTTCCACGCTGAGCCGATCCAGTCTATAGATCTCTTCTGCTTTGAAGTGTATCTTAACTCCTGCAGCATGTTCTTAATCTCGGTAAGTTGGTAGTCTATCATATGCTTATTTTGTGTTGGTGGCATCCGCGTCTCGACCAGTGAAGAAATTTCCTCGGCAATTTTGGCGTAATCCTGAAGGTGTATAACGTGGACCAAGTTGAAACTTCCATCTATAACCCACGCGCTTCCCACTCGAATGGTCACTATCGGGACATCATACTGATAAATTTGTGCTCCATGCAAAGTATATATGGCAAAGCCTGCCAGAAGGATGAATGTTTCCCATAAAAGCATGTCTCTGTAATATAGTAATGGCGTTGGTTATGGTAGTAGGGGTTAGTAGAAAGGCAAAGCCCTTTTTTGTTTTTTTTTTATGTTAGTTTTTTATATTTGTATTAGTTAATTATGGAAAAATTATTTTTCAGCATATATCATTTTTTTCCTTTTTTTAGGAAATCAACAGAATGGAGGACTTTTATGTCCATATTTAGATTTTTTTGTAGTATATTATAAGATTTTTTCTTTTTAATTTGTATGCCTCAGCATATTTCATTTTTTTTTCCTTATTGTTAGGAAATCCAAGTAATGGAGGACCTTTTCGTCCGTATTTAAAATTTTTGTGCATTTCTTTTAATTTTTATACCTTTTTTTCTTTTTTTTATTGGAAATCCAGTGAATGGAAGTGCAACATTTTACTTAATTTTTTGCAGGTTTTTAATGTGAGCCTTGTGTATCCTTTTACCACTCACCGTGCGAACTGTCACCTTATTGTCTTTGTCCACAACTTCTTTCTTATAAACTGGCTTATTTTTACCATTTATGTTTTTAATTCTGACAAAAACGTTGAACGTTTCATATTCATGCGTTTATTTTGTTCTTTTGCATTTCTTTTTATAAGATTTTTAAGGTCTCTATTTATGCTTGAACGTGCTTCTATTAATTTATCAAAATCTGATGTTTTCAATCTGTTAAAAAATATATCACTCGGCCTTTGCCCTATAACTGAATGTATGGTGTTATTATACCTATCCACCTATCAACGTTAATTGGGACTTCCATGTGGGGTATAAGGTCAGAAGCATCCTGATCTGCACTGTGTGTTGTTGAAGCTGTAGATTCAATATCCTCGTTTCCAATCTCCAAAACTATTACTGTACCTTCTGATGCTGTTCTTGTGCATTCCGAATCGCCTTCGCTAGCAGTTTCCGTAGATGTCTCACTGATATGGTTGATACTTATTTTTAATCTAGAGAGAGCGTCAGCCACGAAGTTTGATCTACCAGGCTTGTAGATCAACTCGTGATTATACTCTTCTATACGTGCTTTCCATCGTTTTAATTTGGAGTTAAAGTTCCTATTACCCAATGCGTAGGTAAGAGGTTGATGGGCTGTATATATCTTTATACTCTTAGCACCGTATAGATAATTTCGTAAATTATCAAGTACCCATACAATGGCTAGCATCTCTTTCTCGTTTGTTGCATACGCTTCTTCAGTTTTATTTAGTGAACGAAATGAAGCAATCGGTCTATCCTTACCGATTTCACCTTGTGAGAGGACAGCACCTATAGCATAGTTTGAAGCATCCGTTGTAAGGTTGAATGTCTTATCAAACTCTGGGAATGCTAAAACCTCCGCTGATGTTAAAAGAGTCTTTAGCTTTTGGAAAGCTAGAAGTGCGTCATCTTGTAAGGTTATAGGTATTTTCCTAGACTGGTTAGCTTTGACTTGGCATTTTCTCCTCTGGTCAGGTTTGTCAAAGGTTTCGCCACCTTTGCGTAGTCTTTAACGAACCGTCTATAATATGACGTCATCCCTAAAAATGATTTTAGCTCCTTAAGGTCACTTGGGGGTAAGATGTTCTCTATAGCATGGATTTTTTTCGGATCCGGTTTTATGCCATTCGCACTCACAATATATCCTAGAAATTCAACTTCCGTTTGCATAAAGTGAGTTTTTTCAATATTAACTCTTAAGTTTGCGTCATCGAGCACTCCAAAAACTAAATCAACGTTATCCAATAGTTCTTTTTCACTATTACCAAACACGATGATATCGTCTATATAGACGTAGCAAATCTTTCCAATTTAATTTTTTAGAACGTCATCGATCATTCTCTGGAAGACTGCCGGAGCATTCTTTAATCCAAAAGGTAAACGTAAAAATTCAAATTTACCGTTCATTGTTGAAAATGCAGTTTTCGGTATATCAGATGGTTTCATTGGAATCTGATGAAATCCAGAAGTCAAATCTATTGTTGTAAAATATTTGGCGTTACCAAGACTTGCCAACGTAGCGTTAATGTCGGGTATGGGGTATGTATCCGGTATAGTTACCGCATTAAGTCTCTTATAGTCAATGACCAATCTAAATTGTTTCTCACCATTGAGTTTAGATTTTTTTGGTACTATCCAAACTGGGGAGTTGTCAGGACTCTTAGATTGACGTATTATTCCCTCGGACAACATTTCATTAATTTGTTTATCAACTTCCTCCCGCATAGCGGCTAGGTATGGATAACTTTTGGTATAAATCGGATCTGATGTAGTTGTCCGTATCTCCGCTCTAACATTCGTTGAAACTGCTTGACTCTTGTCTATTGGTTCAAATAAATTCTTGTACTTTTCCAAAAGTTGGCTAATTCTTTTTCGAGTATCAGCCGATACCGAATCGTCTAATACATAATTAAGAGAATTGCTGAATTTAGCCTTTAGCGGAATTCTTATTGTATTTCTAATGGTGAGAATATTTTCTTTCCTATCAATTACTGCATCAAGTTCTTTGAGACAGTCGTCACCTATAATTCCATCAAATGTCTTAAGTCCTGGCAAAATATAACATATAATGCTATCTAATATTCCAAACCTAGAAAAGAATTTACCCGTTATTTTTTTAGTTATGCTAATTTCACCACCCGCCGTATTAACCACTAGTGGTTTACTTAGGGGTATACTTCCGGCAGACAAGTCTGGGCTACAAAAATTGTTGTTCGAGCCGGTGTCGATCAAAAATTGTAATGTTTTATTTCTACGGTCTACATATACTATGTAGGGTAGGCTCGATGGCCTTCCTCCATAAAATTCTGTTCATTCATATCGCTATTGACATTGTCGGTCGGTGTTTCCTCACTCATATCCGGATTATCAAGATCCTCGCAATTAGCCTCTAAATGGAAAAGACGCGCCTGTTTGTCCCTATTATGATCTCTCAGTATAATTTCCTTTTTCGGGTTGCCTGGGCCGATTATATAATTAATATTCCTAGATTGTACGGAACGGTCTACTTCCATAGGCTCGTATTTGATCTGTTGTTTCTTAGGGTATGGCACTGGCCTATAATTTGGGTTGTAGTCATAATTAATATTCCTTGATGACCAGTTATTGGGCTTGAAGTTATTCGTCAGTTTATTATGATTATTGTAATGTCTAGGTGGTCGAGCTGGTGGAGAGGGAGATGTCTCCGTTTGTCGGACTGTTGACTGCATCTTTCTATATGTTCCTGAATGTAAAATATTGTTCCTCATTGTCAAATTCTGTAACTCAAGACAAGCTGAATATGCTTCAGGTAATGTCCTTGGCCTTTGTATGATTACCATTCTAGACAGAGCTGGGTTAAGTCCTCGTATAAATATATCTAATGCTCGGTTTCTGTGAGTTGATATCAAGGCACTAATTGTTTCTTCACTATATGACTCCGTTTTTATCTTATTTATTATCAATGACAACTGATTATTCACAGTTGAATAGAATTCATCTACCTTCGAAGATCCCTGAGAGAGTTGATTGAGCTGATGTTCCAACGTCTGAACATCCCTTTTGTCAGCGAAGTGCAAGGATAAAATTTTTTTCACATTCTTCCAGTCACTGTCAAAAATATTGTACGAAACTAGCGCCGTATCCGCCTCGCCAATAACCTTTTGCCTGATACTTTGCATGATAGTCCTGTATATTGGTTTATCTTTTACTATTTCAAAATCTTTAAGGACCATCTCCACAGAGTGAACCCAAGACACATACTGCAGTGGGTTGCCGTCAAAAGTGCGCAACTCTTTAACGCTATCTGGTAGTCTACATATCGATTTTAAGTCCTCCTCAGTTCTGGGTACTGCTAATGTGTGCACCACTTCTTCGGTAGTCGAAGTTCCGTATTGTCCCAACCGTTCTATCTCATTTAATCTCCTATTTAATTCAGTCGTATCGGTCGATCTCTCAATTGTCCCTAACCTATTCCCCATTAGTCGTACCTGTTCCAATACTCGATTGACAGCCCCCGTAAGGCTAGTCAATGTCGTCCTCATCTCCTCCATAGTGGTCACTTATTTTGGTAAAAGGATTCACTTACCTGGCTTCTTATATGGCTTGTATGGCACTCTTCGAACACTCTTAATGGATTTGATTTTTTTAATAATTTTTTGAATTTCTATAAGTGTGCAATATATTTTCTTACTATTGCTTTAAATTTTTTAATTATGCAATATTTTTCTTATTGCTTCAATTTTAATTTTTTCTTGTATGCAATAACTTTTTCTTTAAAAACTTTTTCAAGTATGCAATATATATTTCTTATTGCTGTATTTTTTATTTTCATGCAATATTTTCTCTTATTGCTTTAATTTTTTTATTCTTCTGTATGCAATAACTTTTTTTCTTATTGCTTTAATTTTAATTTTTCTTTTTTTGTATGCAATAACTTTTTTCTTATTGCTTTAATTATTCAGACATGCAATAAATTTATTCTTATTGCTTTTAAATTTGATTTTTTCTTTTTTTGTATGCAATAACTTTTTTCTTATTGCTTTAATTATTCAGGTATGCAATAAATTTTTTCTTTTTTTTTTTTTTTTTGTTTTAGTTATCTTTAAATATGCAATCAATTTTATTTTTTGTGTTTGGCTCTTCGAGCCCACTTGAGCCTTAGTTACGCGCCGCGACACGATCAATTGAAAGTCCTTTTTTACCCTCTCGGAAGGTCCGTATTTTTCCTTTTTGGGAATATTTTAAGGCACTAACCCGGTGCCTGTTAAATCAAAGAACACTTTTATTTATATTTAACTATAAATTCACTTTTATTTAAATTTGATTAATTACTTTACAACCGCTTTATTCGTCTGCGTAACTAAGACTGCTCGTTTGCAGTCAATCCAATTCCCATCAGAACTCTAAAATAGTCAAGTTGCATTATTATTATTATTATTATTATTATTATTATATTATTATTATTATTATTATTATTATTATTATTATTATTATTATTATTATTATTATTACTATTATTATTATTATTATTATTATTGTTATTATTATTATTATTATTATTATTATTATTATTATTATTATTATTATTATTATTATTATTATTATTATTATTATTATTATTATTATTATTATTATTATTATTATTAGTATTATTATTATTATTATTATTATTATTATTATTATTATTATTATTATTATTATTATTATTATATTATTATTATTATTATTATTATTATTATTATTATTTTATTATTATTATATTATTATTATTTATTATTATTATTATTATTATTATTATTATTATTATTATTATTATTATTATTATTATTATATTATTATTATTATTATTATTATTATTATATTTATTATTAGTATTATTATTAGTATTATTATTATTATATTATTATTATTATTATTATTATTATTATATTATTATTATTATTATTATTATTATTATTATTATTATTATTATTATTATTATTATTATTATTATTATTATATTATTATTATTATTATTATTATTATTATTATATTATTATTATTATATTATTATTATTATGATAGTTAAAGGATTTTACAACGATCGCGAATAAAAAATTAATTCCAAGGCGCTTCCAACTGCGCCTGATTAAATAAAACACGCATATTTAATTTTTTTTAACAATTATAACGATTCACACTTTAATGATACTCAAAATAATTAATTACATAGAAGATATTAATATTTAATGAACTGCACTCGAAATAGCCAAAGCCAAGACTGCCGGTTGCCTTCCAGCTTTGTTGGCTCGATGGTTCTATTGATTCCGTTCGACCAACACGCGCCAGTATGCAGGTGCTGATACTGCAGAAAGAATTTCTCATCGCTTGCAATATCGAAATTGGATCGGAAGCGCGTGTTGCAATCAAAATGAAATGAGCTTAAGTTGCAGAAGCGACAGTGTCGCCAATGCCGTTAACTCCTCCCTCCTTAAATATCTGCGTCCAGCAGATCTGCGAATCTATAGAGGGTAGCTGGACACGTAGCTTTGGGAGATTTAGTTTCCTCGTTTGCTTATACCACAACCAACCAATGCAAAGAGAGATGGAAGCAATGAACATAACATTAATGGCAATGGTACTATTAAATCTCACTCCAAACTGGTTCAATCGGTTAATGTTATTGAGGCCTATTTCATGGACATACTTTATGTCAAGCAGCAGGTCTTTATGTGTAATATTCGATAGCACCGGAGGTAAGGCCTGAACCTTCGTGATTGACTTGCTCGAGTAAGTATGATTCTTGATTACCACCGATTCATTTGAGAGTTGTAGAAGGTAAGTGCCATTGAGAAATTCAGTTTTCCCATTCAATTCAATCAAACCCCTGTAGTTTGTCATGTAGATAACGTTGTCTGTCAATAACTCTACGATTTCTTCTTGAGTCCGTCGGTATGTACAATTTGCCGAACCTCCTCTGAGAATGGTATTGAGGCAGCCATCTTATTCCAATTTAGTAACAGATGATCTTTGGCAGACTGTCAAATTGTTTATAGAAAGACAGTTATCTTTGATACCGTAGGACTCAGCTTCACTAACCAACACCCTCTCGAATGGCAGATATATTTGCTTTCCGTCATCAACAGTAGCTCTGGTAAGGAGTAAATTATAAAACTGCTTTTCAATTTTTGGGATTGACAGGACGTACAAGAGTAATGAATCATTCGTGTAAATTGATGGGGTTCCGTACTTCACTGCTTCTATTACATTGCCATAAGGTAACGTTTCCAACTCGTCAATTACACTATTTATTTCCGATTGGTCTAGCAAATTTGTATTGATAATTCCGCTCTTAGCCAGCTGACAGGCCCGAACAATTTCATTTACTTCATCCTTCAAGATTGTGACCTCGTTGATGGTTCCTTGTTCTATAAGGGTATAATCTTTACCACTCGTGATATTATTTATCTTGGTAATTAATTCATTGATCTTCTTGATAACCTGGTTCGTCTTCTGCCCAAGCTCTTCATTAATTCTGTATTGTTCATTATTATTTATGATGATATTTTCTTGGCTCCGTAGTATATTGTTCCAGTCTGTTGAATCGGGGCTTCCAGCAAGCCATTTCCACGCTGATCCGATCCAATCGATTGACCTAAGCGTTCTTCTTTGTACATTCATCAACTCATTAAGGCGTTCCTGCATCTGCAATATGTGGTATAAGATGAATTCCTTGTTTTTACTCGGCGGGATGTGTCGTTCAATAAGAGATGAGATATTTGCTGCCGCATCCATGTATTGTTCCAAGTTGATGACATGTATTATCTTGAAGTTACCATCGACTATCCATCCATTACCAATTTTTAATGAAACTAGCGATGTTTTGTATTGGTAGATTTGTAAACCGTTTATAAACCCAATCAGGTTGAATGCAATGAGGAAAAATGACCCGAGATGCATGGTTATAAAGAAATATAATTTCTGAAAATAGTATAAGGTTGTTATGTCAATAGGGATGAGGCGGTGATATAACAATGAAATGTGTTAATGATAATTAGTTAAATTGGTTTAGTGCATCATCCGGAAGCTAACCGATCTGAGCTGATTTACTTATATTTTTTTGCATTGTATATACAATTTTTACATTTATATTTATTCATTCTTTCTTTTCTTTGTGTTATTTCTTTCATATTCTCTTTTTTTAATGTACTTATTTCTTTCTCAATCTTCAATAGCAGAGTTATTATCAACTTACTAGTAGATTAGCAATCAATGGTCTCTTAATCCATGGACCATGTTTGCATTCTACGATCAGTATCAATCACTTCCGCCGAGATATCTGTAGTAGTAGCATTTAGTTTTGGAAACTGACCTTTTTCTCGAACGTACCATGGGGACTTCATATTGGTCCGGTTTAGTCGGGAGCAAGCATGCCTCCCCCAACCTACTAGGGTACGATTTATCCATCCCACTTACAGGAAAGCTCTTGTTAATGGTAGTTATCTTCAACTATTCATTATTGTCTTATGTTCATAATTTTCAATGGACTCGTACAATTTGTTCCATTTTATTTTTTTCCTCAATGGGCTCGTACAATTTTTTTAATTCTCAATGGACTCGTACAATTTTTTCCATTTTACTTTGTTCCATTTTATTTTATTCATTTTTAAAACGTAATCTTTTGTGCACATATATGCAAGATGTATACTTTACGTGAACGAAACAAAAAGGATCAAAAATAATTATAAAGTTAGATTTTTCTTTGGACTTTTTCTATTCAATTTTTTATATGTTCTTTGTGAATCCTTCGTCCACTCCTTGTCAACACCGTTAATCTATTGTCTTTTTCAATTATTTCTTTCCTATATAGCGCTTTGTTTTTCCCTTTGATGGTTTTAATAGCTATATATATTCTATCTCCCTTTCTATATTTTTTTGGGCACTGTCTTTTTTTTATTCATTTTTGCATTGCGATTTGCCATGTGTTTTTTAAGTAACTGCCTGAGGTCCGTATTAACTTTCTTTTGTTCAGATAAAAGATTTGCATAATTCGCTTTGCCATTTCTATTAAAAAATAAGTCACATGGTCTTTTCTTTGTTATTGAATGGATAGTATTATTGTATCTATCTACACACACTTCAATTAATTCTTTTACTGATAGATTCGGGTATTCAACTCTTAGACATCTATAAATTTCAATTATTGTTGAATGTAATCGTTCAACCAGCCCGTTTACTTCACTTATTTGTGCCGGCGTAAGATATAATTGAATACCCAGGGATTTGACTAATGATTCAATCAAGGGGCTTAGGAAGCTACGTTCGTTATCAGTAACAAGAATTTTTGGCACTGTGAAATAATGCAAAAATTTAATTATTTTTCCTGTACTTGGACCAACGATCTATCCTTAATAGCAAAAAATTTAGCGAATTTGGTTAACTTGTCTATACAAGTAATGAATTTTTGTTCCTGAATTTCCATGATGTCCATGTGGACGATTTCGCAAGGAAATTTAGGATCAGGTGTTTCTTGACGATGTATTTGTGGTGATTTTCTGTCGTACTTGCATCTATTACAAACGTCACAGCTAGCAACGTATTTCCTGATGTTAGCGCGCATATGCGGAAAGTAGAATTGCTCTAAAATTTGTTCACCATTTTCTCTGGGATTACGATGAGCTCTTCTATGCTCGGTTTCTATTATTTCGAATTGGCGTTCTTTTGAAGTTATATCTGTAACTAGTTTCTGAGCAATTCTCACTTTATATTTTGAGAAATGATCGATATAAACTTCTTGTAAGTCACCAAGAAGACCTTCTCGTGCTTTTATTCCGTTAAGGATATTTGTTCGAAGTTTTTCCTTGAGCAGGGTTATAAGTTTTTCCTGAGACTAATTTTTCGAGGAAATGAAATGTCTCGTATACCCACGGTGTGGTTCTTCGATCGCTGTCATGTCCATTCCCATTCTTAATATAATCTGATTCCTAAAGACGTTTATAGGTACCTCCACATGGGGTATCAAGTCAGAGGCATCTTGTTCTGCACTGTGAACTGTTGCCATTGATAAAAGATCATCTTCTCGACCCTCTGAAGCAGTTAGAGTTTCATCTGAGTTCGTGCTCATTCCCTCACTCGCCGTTTCAGTAGAAGAGTGATATGAATGATGTGAAGCGGTCTTTAACCTTGAAAGAGCATCAGCGACATAGTTTGATTTACCAGGTTTATAAATCAACTCGTGGTTATATTCCTCTATACGTGCCTATTTCCTATTTCCTAGTGCGAACGTCAAAGGCTGATGATCAGTATAGATTCTGATTTTCTTTGTCCCGTATAAGTAATTTCTGAGATAATCAAAGGCCCATACAATGGCTAGCATCTCTTTCTCGTTCGTGGCATAGTTTTCCTCAGTTTTATTGAGAGACCGAGATATGTATGCTATGGGTTTATCCTTTCCCACTTCGCCTTGTGACAGAACGGCACCTAACGCGGTATTAGAGGCATCCGTTGTTAAGTTAAAAGGCTTCTCAAAGTTAGGGAAAGATAGTAGCTTTACTGTAGTTAACATAGATTTCAGTCTATCGAAAGACTTTAAGGACTCGTTATTTAGTGTAATTGGCACCTTTTTGGATTGACTGACTTTTACTTGGGCATATTCGCCTCTTGTAAGATTTGTAAGGGGTTTTGCGACTTTAGCATAATCTCGAATGAATCTCCTATAGTAGGAAGTCATTCCTAAAAAGCTTTTCAACTCTTTCAAGTTCGTGGGGGGTAACAGATTGTCAATGGACTTTACCTTGGCTGGATCCGGTTTGATTCCCTCAGAACCAACGATATAGCCAAGAAATTCCACCTCCGATTTCTCGTGAAGTCTCCCAAAAATAATTTCTATATTCTCCAAGTGATTTTTTATATTTTCTCCAATTACTATTATATCGTCAATGTATATAAAACAGAGTTTTCCTATATACTCACGGAGGACATCATCTATCATCCTCTGAAATATTGCAGGCGCATTCTTAAGGCCAAAAGGCAATCTTAAGAATTCATATTTACCGTTTGCCGTTGAAAAAGCAGTCTTTGGGATGTCCCTTGACTTCATGGCTATTTGATGAAAGCCTGATGTAAGGTCTATCGTTGTAAAATACTTTGATTTACCTAGACTAGTTAAAGTCGAAGTAATGTTTGGAATTGGGTAGGTATCTGAAATTGTCACAGCATTTAGGCGTTTAAAGTCCACTACCATTCGGTATTGCTTTTCACGATTAGGTTTAGGTTTTTAGTGCACTACCCAAATAGGTGAATTGTAAGGACTCTTTGAAGGTCTTATAACTCCTTCCGAAAGTAATTCCTGTATCTGTCGTTCTACCTCTTCCCTCATACAGACTGGGTACGGATAACTTTTAGTATATATTGGTTCTTCCGTAGTTGTCCTTATTTCTGCTTGAACGTTTGTCGAGGCAAGTTCGCTACCATCAAGTGGTTTGTATTTATCAATGAGGCTTTCTATTCTTTTCTTGACCTCTGGTGCATACTCTTCGCCTAATACATAATTTAATTCATTTGTTATTTTTTCTTTTAATGGAATTTTAAAACAATTTTTCAAAACTAAAACATTCTTCTTTCTGTCAACTAAAGCACCTAACTCTTTAAGGGTGTCGTCTCCTATTATACCATCAAAGGTTTTAAGCGTTGGCAAAACATAAAACTCAACGGGCTCACTTATCCCGTTAAAAAAAAATTAAAAAATGGTCCTATTACTTTCCTATCTATATTAATATCTCCTTCCACTGATCGAACTTTTATTGGTTTTTCTAATGGTATGCTACCATGTGATAAGTGTGGGTTGCAAAAGTTCTTGTTAGAACCCGTGTCGATCAAAAAACATAAAGTACCGCCATTAACAGAAGGGTATTCTATATAGGATAAGCTTGATGGCCTTCCCCCCATAAAATTTACTTCGCCTACAGTTTCTTCCTGACAAGAGTCTCTCTCCAGCTCATTTTCAGCCATGAGGTCCTCGTCAGAAAAAGTTTCTATGTGATAAAGTTTTGCTGTTTATGCCCTGTTCTTGCTTCATGTGCGCCTCTTTTTTCAGCTGTCCTAGGATGGTTAATGTAATTTACCCGACGCGATTGTATTGTCCTATCAATATCCATTGGTTCGTGTTTTATGGCCGGATACCGTGGAGGTAACGCTGGCTTATTATGATTCGCATGTTCATTTACCCGAAAGTTAGAATTATTGTAATTATGCTCCCAATTTCTAGGCTGAGAATTTTATTCAGCCATCCCGATCGCTTAGGGAATGATTTTGGAGGTCTTGAAGGCACAGGACGATAAGTCGTTTCTGTGGAGATTGAATCATAAGCCATCGTCTTCGAATAAATTATGTTATTTCGCATGGTCAGATTTTGTAACTCCAAACAAGCGGAATACGCTTCAGGCAACGTTCCTGACCACTGTATTATAATCATACGGGAAAGCTCCGGTTTTAATCCGCGTATGAATATGTCCAACGCTCTATTCCTGTATGTTCCTACTAAGGCTTTGATCGTTTCCTCACTGTGGGACTCTGTTTATTTTAATTTATTAATGATGAGTGAAAGTTGATGGTTGACTGTCGAATAAAACTCATCTACGCTTGAGGATCCCTGAGACAGCTGGTTGAGCTGATGTTCCAGAGTTTGAATATCCCGTTTATCAGCGTAGTGCAGTGAAAGTATTCTTTTTATTTCCGTCCAATCACTGTCAAATACATTGTAGGATACCAGGGCTGTATCGGCAGCGCCGTAACTTTTTGACGGACACTTGGTATAATTGCTCGATAAATAGGTTTGTCCCTAACTATTTCAAAGTCCTTCAGTATAGTTTCCACTGAATGAACCCAGGAAATATACTGAGTGGGATTGCCTTCAAAGGTTTTTAACTCTTTCACACTGTCGGGGAGACGACTTATATCTTTCAACTCTGTTTCAGTCCGCGGTCGTTGAAGAGATCCTTCGTCGGTGACCAGTGGTGGTATCGCGGCCACCTGCCTATTTTCTAGACGCTCTATTCTATCCAAGACATTTCCTAAAGCATTGTTGCTCAAACTAGCTTCTATCGTCCCTATCCTGTTTTCTTTCATCTGTTCCATAAACCGATTTATGGCTCCAGTCATGGTCGTTACCGTGGCCCTAAGTTCCTCAATTTCTAATTGTTGACAAGGGGGAGAAATAAAAATATTCATGTACCTGTTATGTCCTTTATGAAGAAGGTCCTTCTTGTTTTCACTTCACTTTATTTTTTATAAAAAAATTCTTCTTTATATTTATTCTTTCTTAATTTTCCATTTATTTTTGTATTCAACACTTTCTCTTTTTTTATATATAAAAAATTTCTTTATTTCTCAATTTTATTATTTTTTGAATTTTCAGTTCTTTTTTGGATTTTATTCTTCTTTAATTTTCAATTCTTTTTTTGAATTTTTATATTTTGGTGAGCCTTGGCTAGGCAGCGCGACGCGACCTTTTAAAACCCTTTTACTTCTCACGGAAGGACCGTATTTCTCCGGTTTGGAGATCCACTTTTATGATCGTGGATACCTACTGAGGTACGGTTTACTTCACTTCCGCCTCGGTAACCTACGGTTATATGTTTCGGTTGGATAACTATCAGGAAAACCGGATTAGCGAAGGAGGAGTTAGATTTTGTGAATTAATTTATAACTCACAGGACCAATAAGCACTTAAGTCATGTCCCTGCTGGGGCGCCAGTTAAAGGATTTTACACGATCGCGAATAAAAAAATTAATTCCAAGGCGCTTTAAAACACGGATATTTAATTTTTTAACAATTATAACGATTCACAATTTAATGATAATAATTAAGTTGCAGAAGCGACAGTGTCGCCAATGTCGTTAACTTTATTATTATTATTATTATTATTATTATTATTATTATTACTATTATTATATTATTATTATTATTATTATTATTATTATTATTATTATTATTATTATTATTATTATTATTATTATTATTATTATTATTATTATTTTATTATTATTATTATTATTATTATTATTATTATTATTATTATTATTATTATTATTATTATTATTATTATTATTATTATGATTATTATTATTATTATTATTATATTATTATTATTATTAGATTATTATTAGTATTATTATTATTATTATTATTATTATTATTATTATTATTATTATTATTATTATTATTATTATTATTATTATTATTATTATTATTATTATTATTATTATTATTATTATTATTATTATTATTATTATATTATTATTATTATTATATTATTATTATTATTATTATTATTATTATTATTATTATTATTATTATTATTATTATTATTATTATTATTATTATTATTATTATTATTATTATTATTATTATTATTATTATTATTATTATTATTATTATTATTATTATTATTATTATTATTATTATTATTATTATTATTATTATTATTATTATTATTATTATTATTATTATTATTATTATTATTATTATTATTATTATTATTATTATTATTATTACCATAAAGGCATATCGTTTAAGACCAGAAGGTCTTCTCATAGAAGACCAAACGGTCTTCTCATAGAAGACCTGAAGGTTTCCTGTAGACGACCAGAGGGTCTTCTCATAGGAGACCAGGAGGTCTACTCAAAAAAGACCAGGTGAAAGCCGAGGACATGTTATAAAAGGCAGTAAGGTCCGAAAAAGCTTTTCACGACATGGCGAACGGAAGCCGCCATTTTTCAAGCGTCCACCCACAGGGGTGCTCTACTGATAGAGCAAAAGGAGGGTGATGCCTCCGTGGACCCCCAGATCAGAAAAATCTCCTCGATGACGACACGGCTTTCATAACGGTAAGCGGCACGGATACAGTACGAACAGATGAACACGGGCTGATAGTTGCGACAATCTGTTACCTCAGTAAGTGGGAGTGATATCCCACCGAAATGGCTTCCAGGCTAATGTCGCGGCTATCCTCTGTCCTAACAAAACCCTGGCAAGGTCTCAGAGAACGCTCCTTACTTTCGTTGTCATTTACTTGACCTTGTAGGTTCAGTTGATTGATATGATTATCCTGATTAATGTCCGACCTGACTCTGAACATAAGTACACATAAGGTCTTGTGTCAACCCTCGCGAGGACCTCACTGCTTGCAAAGGCACCCTCGGGGTCATTCAAAGGACAACTGCAATACGAGAAAGGATAACGGCTTTGTGTTGGGACCCAACAAAAACATGATGAATTTTGAAACCCCCAAAAAACACAGAAGGAGAAATTGCTTTCCGTATGAGCCAAAGAACCAAAAGAATTCCCGTGAACTCCCCGGCAGTCGGCGTGGAAGCGGAAGAAATCCAAATCCGAAGCATCACAAGAACCCCACTAACAAATACAGAAGAACCCCGTACAGAGAGTATCAGAGTAGCATTGCTTCATAACTCTCCAAAATAGGAATTCATTCTTAAAATGAGAACATCAGAGGAGGAAGTCCTAGCAAAGGAAGGAAGGAAGATGAAATCTGCTATAAATAAGCAGCGAAATATTAGCAGGGACGTTCAAACAGATGTAACGGAACTAGGGGAGCTGTTGGACATCATTACAGACTACCAAAGAAGCTGGAAAAGAGCGGAAAAAGAAAGAGCTGCGAGTACTAAAGAAACACCCTCGATTACTCCGATGAAGCATTCAAAACAAAAGAAACGAAGTGCACCAAGCCCGGCTGAAAAAAATCCCGAGAAGAAACAAAAGCAGAAAACAGTGAACACTACTGTGGATGTAGCGACTGTAAGACTACTCGAGGAAAACACCCATGCAGCACAGGTGGAGAAGGCATATGAATGGGAAAAGGTAGAAAAGAGGCGAAGAACTCGTCCTAAAAGACCAAAAGAAAGGCCTGACGCTGTTGTAATCAAACCCCTAGACGGACATAGTTTCGCTGATGTACTTAGAAGTCTCCGCGAGAAGGCAAACCCAGAAAAAGCGAAAGTGGCAATCCAAACCGTTCGGAAGACCAAAACTGGCTCGCTTCTCCTCGTGATGGGAAAAGTAGGAAACAAAGAGGAATTCCGCGAGGCCAAATTGGCTCCCTTAAAGATGAAGCAACAGTGCAAAGCAGGAAGTCGAAGGTAACAATAGAAATCTTTGATCTTGATGCACTTTCGACAGAAGAAGAAGTGATCGGATCAATAAACGAGATGACAAAGGTTGCAAAGGAAGATATCAAAGTCAGACTCACCTCAACCAATAGCCGAGAACAGAAAAAGGCTTTCGTGTCACTACCTGCAGCAAATGCAAATACTCTGCTCGAACAACGGAGGATTCTAGTTGGATGGACATACTGCTGTATCAAATATCGAGACGAAGCGAAGAGATGCTACAAGTGCTTTCAGTCGGGACATTTGCAATGGGAATGTAAAGGTCCAGATAGGAAAGGAATGGGAATTTGTATAAGATGCGCACAAACAGGCCACAAAATGAAAGAATGCACTTACCCCATTAAATTCTGCATATGTTCACATATCGAAAACAGAACAACAAACCACATGCCCGGTTCCAGAAGTTGCAAAACCAATTAAGCCACATCATGAGATTCCTTCAGTGTAACATGCATAGATCGAAAGTCGCCCATTCGCTTCTGCCTAAGATAACGCAAGAAGAAGACGCTGATATTCTTATTATTAGCGAACAATATGCTAATTTCAAAAATGGCAGATGGTTCGAAGACGAGTCAAAAACTGCAGCAATATGGCTCCCAGATATCAGACAGAATATTAAAAAAGAAGGAAAAGGAAACGGATATACGTGGCTACTCCTCGATAACGTGATTATTATCAGCTGTTATCTCACTCCTAGCGACAATATCGACACCTTCCAAGCGAAATTGGACTCCATTGAAGATCTCGCAAGAACTCATTGCGGATACATGATAATAGCTGGAGACTTTAACTCTCGTGCTACGGATTGGGGAATGCCAACAACCGACTCACGGGGAAAGCGTGTAGTAGACATGATCGCGCGACTAGGTATGATAACCATAAACACGGGAAATACACCGACTTTCAGGCGTCCAGGATGTGAGGGCACTATTCCAGATGTCACCTTTGCTTCAGAGAACTTGCTAAATAAAATAAAAGAGTGGAAGGTCTTAGAATCTTAGAATAGAAAAGCACCCGGACAAGATGGAATACCAGTGGAAGTAATAAGCTAATAGCACTATCCCGCCCAGATGTACTACTCAACATGTATAATAAGTGCCTAGCCGAGGGCGTTTTCCCGGATGTATGGAAAATACAGAAGCTGGTTCTAATACCTAAAGGAAAGGAGAACAACGCATCGGCATCATCGTACAGACCGCTTTGCATGCTAGATACAGCAGGTAAGATGCTTGAACGGCTATTAAAACCTAGGCTCAGAGATGCGATTTGCTCAGCAAGAGGACTCTCATGTAGACAGTACGGATTCCGCCCGGGAATGTCCTTTGAAGCTGCACAACAAGGAAAACATTACTCAAGACCAATTATCTTACTGGCAACGCTAGATGTTAAAAATGCTTTTAATAGTTTACGATGGTCTGATGTAATAGAAACGCTCGATAAAATTTTCAATATCCCGACGTATCTATTGAACATGATAAGAAACTATCTTCGAAACCGCATATTAATATATGATACAAAGCAGGGTATGCGAAAGTTGCAAATCACCTCGGGAGCTGCTCAAGGCTCAATACTGGGACCTGATCTCAGGAATGCGACATACGATGAAATCCTAAAAATTGAGATGCCAGATGACACCTTTCTCGTAGGATATGCCGACGACATCGCAGCAGTAATCCAAGGAAGAACCACTGAAGAGGCGCAACGGAAATTGCGACAAACGATGATACGCGCAAAGACCTGGCTAGATTCTCACGGACTGGAATTGGCTATGCAAAAAACCGAAGTCCTACTCCTATCAAGGCGGCAAATTAACGCAGAAATAGAAATTCCTATAGGTGACTTAATCATATCCACGAAATCATGCATTAAATACTTAGGCATGAGGTTAGACACCAAGCTGACCTTTTTTAAACAGATCGAATACGCTTCAACGAAAGCGGCTAAAATAACAGCTCAGCTGAGCAGATTGATGGCAAACATAGGTGGTCCACTCCCGAGCAGAAGAAAAATGCTGATGGAAGTCATAAACAGCATACTTCTGTATGGTTCAGAAGTCTGGGCATCAACGCTGGAGACGGTACATCGAGCAAAAAAACCTGCTTGCGGTGCAGCGAACCGCAGCACTACGGGTGACATCTGCATACCGAACGGTATCCACAGATGCAATTCTGGTCATAGCCGGAATAGTGCCAATTGACTTGCATTATTATTATTATTATTATTATTATTATTATTATTATTATTATTATTATTATTATTATTATTATTATTATTATTATTATTATTATTATTATTATATTATTATTATTATTATTATTATTATTATATTATTATTTTATTATTATTATTATTATTATTATTATTATAATTATTATTATTATTATTATTATTATTATTATTAGTATTATTATTATTATTATTATTATTATTATTATTATTATTATTATTATTATTATTATTATTATTATATTATTATTATTATTATTATTATTATATTATTAGTTTTATTATTATTATTATTATATATTATTATTATTATTATTATTAGTCTTAGTTATTATTATTATCTTATTATTATTATTATTATTAATTATTATTATGATTATTATTATTATTATTATTATTATTATTATTATTAGTATGATTATTATTATTATTATTAGTATTATTATTATTATTATTATTATTATTATTATTATTATTATTATTATTATTATTATTATTATTATTATTATTATTATTATTATTATTATTATTATTATTATTATTATTATTATTATTAGTATTATTATTATTATTATTATTATTATTATTATTATTATTACTTATTATTATTATTATTATGATTATTATTATTATATTATTATTATTAGTATTATTATTATTATTATTATTATTATTATTATTATTATGATTATTATTATTATTATTAGTATTATTATTATTATTATTATATTATTATTATTATTATTAGTATTATTATTATTATATTATTATTATTATTATTATTATTATTATTATTATTATTATTATTATTATTATTATTATTATTATTATTATTATTATTATTATTATTATTATTATTATTATGATTATTATTATTATTATTATTATTATTATTATATTATTATTATTATTATTATTATTATTATTATTATTATTATTATTATTATTATTATTATTATTATTATTATTATTATTATTTTATTATTATTATTATTATTATTATTATTATTATTATTATTATTATTATTATTATTATTATTATTTATTAGTATTATTATTATTATTATTATTATTATTATTGTTATTATTATTATTATTATTATTATTATTATTATTATTATTATTATTATTATTATTATTATTATTATTATTATTATTATTATTATTATTATTATTATTATTACCAAAGTCATATCGTATAAGACCAGAAGGTCTTCTCATAGAAGACCAAACGGTCTTCTCATAGAAGACCTGAAGGTTTCCTGTAGACGACCAGAGGGTCTTCTCATAGGAGACCAGGAGGTCTACTCAAAAAAGACCAGGTGAAAGCCGAGGACATGTTATAAAAGGCAGTAAGGTCCGAAAAAGCTTTTCACGACATGGCGAACGGAAGCCGCCATTTTTCAAGCGTCCACCCACAGGGGTGCTCTACTGAAAGGAGGGTGATGCCTCCGTGGACCCCCAGATCAGAAAAATCTCCTCGATGACGACACGGCTTTCATAACGGTAAGCGGCACGGATACAGTACGAACAGATGAACACGGGCTGATAGTTGCGACAATCTGTTACCTCAGTAAGTGGGAGTGATATCCCACCGAAATGGCTTCCAGGCTAATGTCGCGGCTATCCTCTGTCCTAACAAAACCCTGGCAAGGTCTCAGAGAACGCTCCTTACTTTCGTCGTCATTTACTTGACCTTGTAGGTTCAGTTGATTGATATGATTATCCTGATTAATGTCCGACCTGGCTCTGAACATAAGTACACATAAGGTCTTGTGTCAACCCTCGCGAGGACCTCACTGCTTGCAAAGGCACCCTCGGGGTCATTCAAAGGACAACTGCAATACGAGAAAGGATAACGGCTTTGTGTTGGGACCCAACAAAAACATGATGAATTTTGAAACCCCCAAAAAAACACAGAAGGAGAAATTGCTTTCCGTATGAGCCAAAGAACCAAAAGAATTCCCGTGAACTCCCCGGCAGTCGGCGTGGAAGCGGAAGAAATCCAATCCGAAGCATCACAAGAACCCCACTAACAAATACAGAAGAACCCCGTACAGAGAGTATCAGAGTAGCATTGCTTCATAACTCTCCAAAATAGGAATTCATTCTTAAAATGAGAACATCAGAGGAGGAAGTCCTAGCAAAGGAAGGAAGGAAGATGAAATCTGCTATAAATAAGCAGCGAAATATTAGCAGGGACGTTCAAACAGATGTAACGGAACTAGGGGAGCTGTTGGACATCATTACAGACTACCAAAGAAGCTGGAAAAGAGCGGAAAAAGAAAGAGCTGCGAGTACTAAAGAAACACCCTCGATTACTCCGATGAAGCATTCAAAACAAAAGAAACGAAGTGCACCAAGCCCGGCTGAAAAAAATCCCGAGAAGAAACAAAAGCAGAAAACAGTGAACACTACTGTGGAGGTAGCGACTGTAAGACTACTCGAGGAAAACACCCATGCAGCACAGGTGGAGAAGGCATATGAATGGGAAAAGGTAGAAAAGAGGCGAAGAACTCGTCCTAAAAGACCAAAAGAAAGGCCTGACGCTGTTGTAATCAAACCCCTAGACGGACATAGTTTCGCTGATGTACTTAGAAGTCTCCGCGAGAAGGCAAACCCAGAAAAAGCGAAAGTGGCAATCCAAACCGTTCGGAAGACCAAAACTGGCTCGCTTCTCCTCGTGATGGGAAAAGTAGGAAACAAAGAGGAATTCCGCGAGGCCAAATTGGCTCCCTTAAAGATGAAGCAACAGTGCAAAAGCAGGAAGTCGAAGGTAACAATAGAAATCTTTGATCTTGATGCACTTTCGACAGAAGAAGAAGTGATCGGATCAATAAACGAGATGACAAAGGTTGCAAAGGAAGATATCAAAGTCAGACTCACCTCAACCATAGCCGAGAACAGAAAAAGGCTTTCGTGTCACTACCTGCAGCAAATGCAAATACTCTGCTCGAACAACGGAGGATTCTAGTTGGATGGACATACTGCTGTATCAAATATCGAGACGAAGCGAAGAGATGCTACAAGTGCTTTCAGTCGGGACATTTGCAATGGGAATGTAAAGGTCCAGATAGGAAAGGAATGGGAATTTGTATAAGATGCGCACAAACAGGCCACAAAATGAAAGAATGCACTTACCCCATTAAATTCTGCATATGTTCACATATCGAAAACAGAACAACAAACCACATGCCCGGTTCCAGAAGTTGCAAAACCAATTAAGCCACATCATGAGATTCCTTCAGTGTAACATGCATAGATCGAAAGTCGCCCATTCGCTTCTGCCTAAGATAACGCAAGAAGAAGACGCTGATATTCTTATTATTAGCGAACAATATGCTAATTTCAAAAATGGCAGATGGTTCGAAGACGAGTCAAAAACTGCAGCAATATGGCTCCCAGATATCAGACAGAATATTAAAAAAGAAGGAAAAGGAAACGGATATACGTGGCTACTCCTCGATAACGTGATTATTATCAGCTGTTATCTCACTCCTAGCGACAATATCGACACCTTCCAAGCGAAATTGGACTCCATTGAAGATCTCGCAAGAACTCATTGCGGATACATGATAATAGCTGGAGACTTTAACTCTCGTGCTACGGATTGGGGAATGCCAACAACCGACTCACGGGGAAAGCGT